>NW_016914938.1:259579-331638 GCF_001483705.2 Eufriesea mexicana
CTGCGCTCTACTGTGACCTAATATTCCATGCTTTCCTCTCGGAATTCCAGATATAGCGGCCGCGGCACGTCAGGTTGTGTTTGAATACGTACGGTTGGGTTAGGTTACGTTGCCTTTGGTGGCGATAACTTTGACGTTCGTGTTATAAACTGTTATTGGACGGAATTCTGCGCTATGCTATGCTGTACCGTACTCTGCTCTTGTCTGTCGAGCACAGCAATAGTGGACGCTGCACGTAGTCCTGAGCAATGTTGCGTTTCGTTATTTTAAGGTTTGTTACGATATGAAACAATAGCATGAGCTTTTCTGCTCTATACTGTTATATGGTGTATTTCTGCGCTCTACAGTGCCCTAATACGTTCTGCTTTGCCGTGAGAGCTCAGTAATCGTGCTCTATGCACGTTAGTTTTCGTTACGATACGTTTGGTCATGCAATGCTTGGTTATGTTAGATAAGGGTGGCTTCGACGTTTGTGCTATAAACTGCTATTCGTTGGATTTCTGCGCTCATCGCTGCTCTATTATACCCTACTCGGCTCTGTGAAGCCTAGCAATTGCGGTCGCGGCACGATTGGTCCTGTTATTTCACGTTTTGTCAGGTCACGATCAGCGAGCTTACGAGGTGATAGCACTGACTTTCGAGCAATACGCTGCTTTTCGGTGGATTTCTGCGCTCTACGTTGCTCTAGTATGCTCTGCTTGTCTCCGGGAAGCCAGAAATGGTAGACTCTGCACGTTGTGTTGTGTCAGGTTACGTTTGGTTACGCAACGTTTGGCCATGTTTGAACAGGATATCTTTGACCTTTGTGCTCTACACTACTACTCGAACGATATCTGCGCTCTGTATTGCCCTACCAGCGATTGCTCGACACTCGCGATGCTAGTAATTGTGGTGGCGGCACATTAGGTTGTGTTAGAATGCGTTCGGCTTGGTTAGGATACGTTGCGCTATACAAGGATAGATCGACTTTCGTGTAGTAAACTGTTATTAGGAGGACTCTATCGCTTTACTGTGTTCTACTATACTATGCTCGAATCTGTGGAGCCCAGCAATAGTTGTGGTGTCACGTTATTTTGAGTCATATTAGGTACGGTTATGTCAGGTTTGTTAGGTTAGTATATCATACCTTTGACTTTTGTGCTACACAGTGCTATTCGGGGTATTTCTGCGCTCTACTGTGCAATAGCATGTTCTGCTTTGCTCTGGGGATGTCAACAACAGAGGTCTAGGCACGTTGGGTTGAAATGGTTACGTTTGGTTATACTATGCTCGGTTATGTTAGGCCAGGATAGCTATGACTCTTGTGCTTCACACTGCTATTCGGTAGATTTGTTCGCCCTTCTGTTACCGAATTTTCTCTACTTTGCTTTTACGAGGCCATAAATAGTGTCCGCAGCGCCACACATCCTGTTAGGGTACGCTTGTCTACGATAGGGTAGGATAACTTTAACGTTTGCCCTATACACTTCTATTCGGCAGATGGCACTGCCGTTCATTGCTCTCCTGTGCCCTACTCATCTCTGGTGAGGCCAGCAACGGCGGACGTGTCACGATAGGTTTAGACTGGTTACGTTCTTTTATGTTAGGCATGGTCATGTTTGGACAGGATGGCTTTGACTTTTGTGCTACACAGTGCTCTTCAGTGAATTTCTGTGCTCTACTGTGCTCTAATATGTCCTGCTTGGCACTGGGAAGCACAGCAATAGTGTTCTCGGAAAGCTATGTTTAGTTATGTTACGTATGGTTTTGTCATGTTTTGTTAGGTTAGGATAGGATGTCTTTGACTCGTGCGCTATACACTGCTATCCGGTGGATTTCTGCGCTCTACTGCGCCCTAATATGTTCTGGCTTGCTCTGGGTATTTCAGCAATTGTGGCACGGGCACGTTACGTTTATTCTCGTTACGTTCGGTCATGTTGGGCTGGGCAATGTTTGGTGAGGATAGTTCCAACTTTTTTGCTGTACGCTGCTATTCGGTTGATTTCTGCGCTCTAATGAGCTCAAGTATGTCCTACTTGGCTCTGGGGAGGGCAACAGCAGCTGTCTCGGCACGTTAGGTTGAGTCAGGCCATGTGTGGCTATGTTCTGTTTGTTTGGGTTAGGTATGGGTAGCTTCGACTTTTCTGATAAACACTACGATTATATGGATTTTTGAGCTCTATCTCCACTGACGTGTCCCGCTTGGCTCTGGGGAGGCCAGCAATAGTGGTCGCGGCACATTAGGTTGAGTTGGGCAATTCTTGGTTATGTTACGGTTGGTTAGGTTAGGAGATGGTGGCTCCGACTTTGGTGCCATAGTCTGCTATTAGGTCGATTCCTGTGCCATGGAGTGCTCTAATACCACCAGATTCGCTCTGTGGCGGCCAGATATGGTGGCCTTGGCACGGTACACTGTGTCAGGTTATATTCGGTTATGTTGGGCCAGGCTAAGCTTTGTCAGGATTGTTTTAAGTTTTGTGCTGTACACTGCTATTCTGTGGGTCTCTGCCAACCGCAGAGCACTAGCATGCCCTGTTTGGCCCTGTGGAGGGCAACGATAGCGGGCTCACACGTTAGGTTATATCAGGCTATATTTGGCTTTTTCCAGTTCGTTTGGGTTAGGCTTCGGTAGTTATTAATTTTCAGATATACACTGCGATTACGTGGTTTTCTGCAGTTTACTCTCCACTAACGGGTGCCGCTTGACTGTGGGCAGGGCAGTAATAGTGGTCGCGGCGCGTCAGTTTGAGTAAGGTTACGTTTGGTTATGTTACGATTGGTTAGGTTAGGAGGGGATAGCTTTGTCTTTAGTGCTGTATTCTGCAGTTAGGTTTGATTACTGCGCCCTACAGGGCTCTAATGATTTCAGCCTGTCTCTGGCAAAAGCCAGCAAGGGTGGTCTCGGCACGTTATGATGAGTCAGGCTACGTTCGGCTGGGTTTGGTTAGGCTACGTTTGGTAAGGGTAGCATTAACTTTTGTGCTGTACACTGCTATTCGGTGAATTTCTGCGCTCTACTGTGCTCTTGCTTGTTCTGCTCGGCTTTTGGGAGGGGAGCAGTACTGGTCTCGGCACGGTTCTGTAAGGTATGGCGCGTCTGGCTATAATACGTTTGGTTAAGTTAGGATGGGGTAGCTTAAGCTCTTGTGCTATACACTACCATCCGTTGGACTACTCTGCTCTACTGTTCTCTAATATGCTCCACGTGGCTCTGGGTAGGGCCGCAATAGTGGTCTCGGAACGTTACGTGTAGTTCTACTGCGATATGTTAGGTTACGTTAGTTTGGGTTGGGCTTGGATTGCTTTGACTTTCGTGTTGTACAGTAATATTCGGTGGAATTCTGCGCTCTACATTGCTGTACTATACTCTGCTCGAATGTGGGGATTTCAGCAATAGTGGTCACGGGATGATGTTTTGTGTTATGTTACGTTTGGCTATGAGACGATTCGTTAGGTAAGGAAAGGATGGCTTTTATTTCTGTGCTATGCTCTGCTGTTCGGTGTGTTTCTGCGCTCTTCAAAGATCTACTATGCTATGCTCGACTCCAGGGGGACCAGCAACAGCGATCGTGGTGGATATGATGTGTTAGGTCACGTCTGGTTAGGTTAGGTTATGCTACGCTTTGTTAGGATGGCTTCGACTTTTGTGTTATACACTGCTCTTCGGTGAATTTCAGCGCTCTGCTCAGCTCTTATATGTTCTTCTTGGCACTGTGTTAGCCTGCAATAGACGTCTCGCCTCGTTAGGATTTGTTATTCCACGTTTGCTTAGGTTAGGTTGGGTCAAGTTACCTTATAATTTCTTTGACTTTTGTGCTATACGCTGCTATATGGACGCTCTCCGCGCACTACTGTGCTCTAGTCTATACTGCTTGGTTCTGTCGAGGCCAGCGACATAGGTCTCGGGACATTAGATTAGGTTAGGTTGCTTTCGGTTGTATTACATTTGTATATGTCATGCTGGGGTAGCTTTGACTTTTGTGCTGTACACTGTTATTCGGTGGATTTCTGCGCTCTACATTGCTCTGCTATACACCGCTCGACTGGCGGGATGCGAGCAGTAGTGGTCGTGGCACGTTAGGCTGTGTTATGTCACATTTGGTTATGTTAGGTTAGGTTAGGTTTGGTTAGGGTCGCATCGGCTTGCGTGCTATACACTGTTATTAGGTGGGTTCCTTCCCTCCACTCTGCTTCACCCTAATATGCTAGACCATGAGGTGGCCAGCAATAGTGGTCGTGGCACGTTACGTTGGGTTTGCCTACGTTAGGCTATGCTATGTTAGTTTGGGTCAGGTTTAGATATTTTTGATTTTTCTGCTGTACACTGCGGTCCTATAGATTTCTGCGCCCTGCTCTCCTCTAATATGTTCCGCTTGTCTCCGCATGCGCCAGGAACAGTTCTCTCGGCACGTTAGGATGAGTTATGCTACGTTTTGCTAGGTCATGTGTGGTCAGGTTTGGCAGAGGCAGCTTTGACATTTATGCTGTACACTGCCATTCGGACGATTTCAGCGCTCTATATTGCTCTGCTATACTCTGCTTAGCTCTCGAGAGGCCAGCAGCAGCGATCGTCGTACGTGGGTTTGGACAACGTTACGTCTGCTGATGTTGCGTTTGGTAAGGATAGGATATGAGAGCTCAGTGTTCGGTGGTATACACTTGTATTGGGTGCATTTCCGCGCTCTGCCGAGCTCTGGTATATTCTGCTTGGCTCTGAGGAGGCCGGAAAGTTTGGTCTCGGCACGCTACACTGTGTTACGTTTCGGTCTGCTTGGCTAGGTGAGTATACGTTTTGTTCGGATAGCCTTGTCTTTTGTGCTTTACACTACTACCCTTCCGATATCTGTGCACTGCATTGCTCTACTAGTGTCTGCTTGAATCTGTGCAGACCAGCTATTGCGGTCGAGACACGTTTGGTTGTGATAGGTCACGCTTGGTTAGGCTAGGATAGGTAAAGTTTTGTTAGGACGTATTTGACTTTTGTGCTATACACTGCTATTCGGTCTATATCTGCGCTCTGAATTGCCGTTAGCTGTAGTTAGGCTACGTTCGGTTAGGATATGTTTGTTTGTGTTAGTTCTGGGTGGCTTTGTCTTTTGTGGTATACACTGTTATACGTTGAATTTCTGTACTTTACTGTGCTCTAATTTGTCCGGCTTGGCTATGGGGTTGCCAGCAGTATTGGTCTCGGCCCGCTAGGTCGTGTTAGCCTACGTATGGTTGCCTTACGTTCGTTTGTGTGAGGTATGGATAGATTTGACTTTCGCGGTGTACGCTCCTGTGCGGTGGATTTCTTCGCTCCACCGTGGTCCAGTACGTTTCGGTTGTCTCAGGAGAAGGCGGTAATAGTGGTCTCGGCGCGATAGGTTGAGATACTATACGTTTGGTTGGGTTATGTTAGCCTTTGTTAGGTTTGGATAGCATCGACATTTCTGCTATACACTGCGATTCCATAGTTTTCTCCGCCCTACTCTCCTCTATCATGCTCTGCTCGACTCTGCGGAGGCCAACAATACTTGCCGCGGCGCGTTAGCTTTGGTTAGGTTACGTTTGGAGAGGTTAGATTTGTTTGGGTTTGGTTAGGATATCTTTGGCATATGTGCTCTGCACGGATATCCTATGGACTTCCGTGCTCTACTGTCCTCTAGTATATTCTGCTTGGCTCTAGGGAGGCCAGAAGTCTTGGTCCCGGCACGTTGGTCTGAGTTACGTTCCGTCTGGCTATGTGACGTTTGGCTATGTTCGGATAGGATAGCTTCGACTTTTGTGTTATACACGTGTATTCGGTGGAATTCTGCGCCCTAATGTTCCATGCTTTGCTCCTGGAGTTCCAGAAATGGTGGCCGCGGCGCGTTACGTTGGGATATGTTACGTTTTGTAAGTTTAGGATTGTTCTGGTTAGGTTGTGATATCGTTAACTTTCGTGCTGTGCATTGGCCTTCTATGGACTTCAGTAGTCTATTATCCTCTAATATGCCCTGCTTGGCAACGGTGAGGCCAGCAATATTTGTCTCGGCACGTTAGGTCGGGATAGGATACGTTTGGCTGGTTATGTTGGCTATGATTAGGTTCGGACGGCTTCGACTTTTCTGCCATACGCTGCGGTTCTATGTATTTCCGCGCTCTACTCTCCTCTACTATGCTCAGCTTGTCTCTGGGGAGGCCCGCAATGGCGGCCATGGCAGGTTTGTTTGAATTGTGCCACGTTTGGTTAGCCTAGCATTGTCAGGTTTGGTTAGAGTGTCTGAGACTTCTATGCTATAAACTGCTATACGGTGGAATTCTGCGCCCTGCTGTGCTCTAGTATATTCTATGGCTATGGGAATGCCAGCAGCATTGGTCTCGGCACGTTAGTCTATGTTCTGTTGCGTTTGGCTGCGCTACGTTTGCCTATGTTAGGATACCATGCTATTGCTTTTGTGTTATAGAGTGCAATTCTTTGGATCCGTGCGCTCTACGTTTCACCACTATACTCTGTTAGACTCTCGGGAGACCACCAATAGTGGTCTCGGCACGTTAGGTTGAGTTAGGCTACATTTGATTACGTTATGCTAGTTTGGGTTAGGTTCGGATAGATCCTGCTTTCGCGGTATGCGCTGCTATTCGTTGGATTTCGACTGACTACTGTGCTCTAATATGCTCTGCCTGGCTCTGGTGAGGCCAGCAATAGCGGTCGTGGCACGTTTGTTTGAGTTATATTAAGTTCGATTAGGTTACGTTTGGTTAGGTTAGAATAGGATAACTTTGACATTTGTGCTATACACTGCGATTCTATCGATGTCTGCGCTCTACTTTCCTCTATTAAGTTCTGCTTGGCTCTGTGGAAGCCAGCAATTCTGGCCGCGGCAAGTTAGGATGGGACTGGTTACGATTGGTTAGGTCAGGTTTGTTTGGGTTAGGTTGGGGTTGCTTTGATATATGTGCTCAACACATATGTCCTATTGACTTCCGTGCTCTACCGTGCTCTACCATGCACTCCATGGCTCTGGGGAAGCCAGCAATAGTGGTCGCGGCACGTTAGGTTTTGAAACTCTATGTTTGGTTACGTTCGGTTGGGGTACCTTCGACTTTCGTGCTGTACATTGCTATTTGGTGGCTTTCTGCGATCTACTGTGCTGTACTATACCCTGCTCGACTCTGGGGAGACCAGCTTTAGTGGTCGTGACTCGACAGAATGCGGTAGGATACGTTCAGTAATGCTACGATTGGTCAGGTTAGGAAAGCGTAGCTTCGATTTTTATGCTAAACTCCTCTATTCGGAGGATTTCTTCGATCTACATCGCTCTACTGTACTCTGCTAGACTCCGACGCTCCGGTAATACTGATCTCGGCACGTTTGTTTGAGTTCGACTATATCAGGTATGGCTATTCTGTCTTTTGTTTGGCTTGGGTTGCTTTAACTTTCGTGGTACAGACTGCTGTTCGGCGGATTTCTGCGCCCTACTGCGCTCTAGTACGTTTTGCTTGGTTCTGGTTTGGCCGGCTACAGTGTTCTCGGCACGTTAGCTTGAGATAGATAACGTTTGGTTTTGTTACGTTTGATAAGGTTAGGATAGGACAGCTTTGACTTTAATGCGTCGCCGCCTTTCGGTGGATTCCTGCGCTTTACTGCGCTCTAGCGTACTCTGTTTGACACTCGAAAGGCCAGGAATAGTGGCCGCGGTGCATGAAGTTGTGGTAGGTTACGTTCGGTCAGGTTAGGTTTGTTTGGGTTTGGTTAGCGTATCTTTGACTTTCGTAGTATATACTGCCATTCTATGGACCTCTGATCCCTAGTCACCTCCAATATGCCCGGCTTGGCAACGGGGAGGCCAGCAATAGCTTTCTCGGCACGTTTGGTTGAGATAGGATGCGTTTGGCTAGATTAGGCAAAGTCAGATTAGGCTAGGGTACCACCTACTTTTTGCTATACACTAATATTGGGGAGATTTCAGCGTTCCACATTACTCTGCTATACTCTGTCTAGCTCTTGTGGGGACAGCAATGGCAGTCGTGGCACGTCATGTTGGGTAACGTTACGTCTGCTTACGTTACGTTTGGTTAGATTAGGATGCAGTAGCTCTAACTTCTCCGCTATTTACTGCCATTCGGTGGATCTCTGCGTTTTACCGTGCACATATTCGCTCCGCTTTGCGCTGGCCAGGCCAGCAATAGTTGTCCCCGTAAGTTACGTTGAGTTAGGCTGCGTTTGGTTAGGTTACGCTTGGTCAGGTTAGGGCAGGGTAGCTTTGACTTTTGTACTATAAACTGCACTTCGGTGGGTTTCTGCGCTCTACATTGCTCTACTATACCCTGCTCGACCCTCGCGAGGGCAGCAGTAACGGTCGCCGCACGTTAGGTTGACTTATATTGCGCTTGGCTAAGTTAGGTTACGTTGCGTTATTCCAGGATGGCTTTGAGTTTCGTGCTAGACGCTGCTTTTCCTTTGACTTCTGTGCTCTACAGTGCGCTATCACACACTGCTTGTCTATGTGGTCGCCAGGAATAGTGCTCTCGGATGTTAGTTTGCGGTACGTTAATCTTGGTTAGGTCGTGTTTGGATATGCTTGGTCAGGATAGCTTTGGCTTTTGAGCTATACACTGCTGTTCCGAAGATTTCAGCGTTCTGCATTGCTCTGCTGTTCTCTGTGCAACTCTCGTGTGGCCAGCAATAGCAGTCGTGGAACGTCAGATTCGGTTTCGCAATTTCCGACTATGGTACACTTGGTTATGTTGGGACATTGTGGCTTTGACTTTTGTAATATACACTGCGATTCGGCGGACTTCTGCCCTCTACTGCGAAATAATGCTCCCTGCTTTGATCTGGGAATGTCAGAAATTTTGTACGCGGCGCGACAGTTTGCGATATGTTATGATTGTGTAGTTCAGGTTTTTATGGCGAGGTACGGGTGTCTTCGACTTTCGTGCTATGCACTGCCATTCTATGTACCTCTGCGTTCTGCTCTCCTCTAATATGCCATGGTTGGCTGTGTGGAGGCCGGCAATAGTGCTCTCGGCACGTTAGGTTGAGTAATGTCACGTTTCATTTGGTTGGGTTGGTCATGTAAGTATAGTGCAACTTCGACCTCAGCGCTATACACTGCTATTCGGTGGATTTCTGTGCCCTTAGTTGCTCAGCTGTATTACTCACCACTCTGGGCAGGCCATCATTAGCGGCCGTAGCACGATAGATTGAGTTATGTTACGTTTGGTTAGGTTAGGTTAGGTTACGTTTGGTTAGGATGGCTTTGTCTTGTGTGTATTACGCTGCTATTCGGTGGGCTTCTGTTCACTGCGTTGCTCTACTAGCCGCTGTTTGGCCCTCGGATGGCCAGCAATAGCGGTCGTGGCAGGTTTGGTTGTGTTAAGTTACGCTTGGTTATGTTAGGTAAGGTTATGTATGGTTAGGACGGCTTTGACATTTGTGCAATGCACAGCAATTCGGTGGGTTTCTTCGCTCTACTGTGCTATAGTATATCTTGCTTGGCTGTGGGTGGAGAGCAGTATTGCTGTCGGCAAGTTAGTCTGAGTTATGTAGCGTTTGGTATTGTTACGTTTGGTTAGGAGCGGACAGGACAGCTTAGACTTTTGTACTATACACTGCTACTCCGTTGATTCCTGCGCTCTTCTGTCCTCTAATATGCTCCACTTGACGCTGGTGAGGCCAGCAATAGTGGTCTCGGCACGTTAGGTTGTGTTTGGCTACGTGTTGTTAAGATATGTTATGTCTGGTGAGGTTAGAATATCTTCGACTTTTATGCTTCACTCGTCAGTGCGGCGGATTACTGCGGGATATTGTGCTCTGGTATATTGTGTTTGGCCCTGGTGAGGCTAGCAATAGTAGCCTTGGCACGTTAGGTTGTGTGAAGCTACGTCCGGTTATGTTACCTATGGTTATGTATGGATATGGAAGCTTCGACTATTATGCTACGCTCAGCGATGCTATGGTCCTCTTTGTTCTGATCTACCCTAATATGCTCTGCTTGGCGATGGGGAGACCCGCAAGTTTGGACTCGGCACGTTAGGTTTATTTAGACTACGTTTGGTTAGGTTAGTTTAGGACAGGTTGGTTTATGGTTTCTTTAACTTCTGCCCTATACACTGCTATTTGTTCGCTTTCTGCGCTCTTCTGTTCTCCAGGATATTCTGCTTGTCTCTGGGGAGGCAAGCAACACTGGCCCTGGCACGTTATGTTCAGTTAGGGTACGTTTGCTTATATTACGTTTGGCTAGGTTAGGTTTCGATGTGTTAGGCTATTATAGCCTCGACTTTTGTGCTGCGCAGTGCCATTCTATGTGTTTCAGCGATTTTCATTGCGCGATCTCACATTGCTTGCATCGGTGGACGCCGGGAATAAAGCTCTCGGCACTTTAGGCTGTCTTACGTTACGTATGGTTATGTCAGGTTTGGCTGGGTTTGGTGAGGTTAGCATTGACTTTTGTGTTATGCACTGCTATTCGGTGGATTTCTCTGCTCTTCGTTGCTCTCCTACACTCTACTCGATTCTGGGGAGGACAGCAATGGCAGTTGTGGCACGATAGGCTCAGCTTCGTTACGGTCTGTTATGTAAGGTAAGGCTATGTTTGGTCAGGATGGCTTTGACTTTTATGCTATGCGCTGTTATTCCGTGAATTTCTGCTCCCCACAGTGCTCTAGTCTGTTCTGCTTGGCTTTGGGGATGCCAGTGATAGTGGTCTCGTCTCGTTCGGTATAGCTATTCTACGTGTGGTTATGTTAGGTTACGTCTGGTTATGTTAGAATGTCTTCGACTTTCGTGCAATAAGTTGCTATTTGGTGGCATTCTGCGATTTACGCGACTCTACTATACTCTGCACCTCTCTGGGGCGGCCAGCAATTGTGTTCGTGGCACGACAGGTTTTGCTTTGCCGGGATTGTTAGTGTCACGATTGGATAGGTTAGAAGAGGATCGCTTAGACGCGTTCGCTACACGCCGCTATTCCGTGGATCTTTGCGATCTGCTGTGTTCCAGTATATTCTGCTTGGCTCTGGGGAGGCCCGCAATACTGGTCTCGGCACGTTAGGTTATGTTAGGGTGCGTTCGGTTATGTTACGCTTGGTCAGGTTTGGGTAGGATAGCTTTGACTTTTGTGCTGTACACTGCTGTGCCGGCGTTTTCTACGCTCTACATGTTATGCTGCGTCAGGTAACGCTTGGTCAGGTTGGGTTTGGTTATGTTTTGTCAGGATGGCTTTAACTTTGTGCTGTACACTGCTGTTCGGAGGATTTCTGCGCTCTACTGTGCTCTAGTATGTCCTGCATGGCTCTCGGAAAGCAAGTAATAGCGGTCGCGACATGTCAGTGTTAGTTAGGATACGTTTGGCTATATCAAGATTCTTTAGGCTAGGAGAGGATAGCTATGACTTTAGTGCTATAGTCAGATATTTGACTGATTTTTGCTTCCTAGAGTGCTCTAATATTTTCAGCTTGGCTCTGGCATGGCCAGCAATAGTGGTCTCGGCACGCTATGATGAGACATGTTGCGTTCGGTTTGGCGTGCGTCATGTTCCGTTCGGTCAGTGTAGCTTCAGCTTTTTTGCTGTAAACTGCTATTCGATGGATTTCTGCGCTCCATTGTGCCCCAGTATGACCTGCCAGGCTGTGGGGAATGCAGCGACAGCGGTCTCTGCACGTCATGTTTAGCTATGTTTTCTTTGGTTATGTCCTGTTGGCTTCGAATATGTTTGGGTTGCATAATCTTTTTCAACATACACTGCGATTCTATGGACTTCTGCATTCTACTCACCATTGACGTGTTCCGCTTGGCTATGGGGAGGCCAGGAACAGTGGTTGCGACACGTTAGGTTGAGATATGTTACGTTTGGTTATGTTACGATTGGTTGGGTTAGGAGATGCATTCTCGACCTCGGTGCCATTGTCTGCTATAAGGTGGATTTCATCGCCCTACAGAGATCAAACGCTTTCAGCTCAGCTCTGTGAAGGCCGGCAATAGTGGCCTCCTCACGTTATGCTGAATCAGGTTACGTTCGTATAGGCTGGTTCAGGCTACGTTTGGTCAGGACAGCTTTAACTTTCGCGACGAAAACCGCTATTCGGTGGGCACCTGCGATCTACTGTGCTGTAGTATGTCCTGCTTGGCTCTGGGGAGGGCAGCAACAGAGGTCTCGGCACGTTAGTTTGTGTTAGGCAATGTTTGGTTATGCTCTGCCCGACAGTGCCTAATGTTTTCAGCTTGGCCCTGGCAAGGCCAGCAATAATGGTATCGGCTCGTTCAGACGAGGCATGTTACGTTCAGTTAGGAAGGTTCTGGATATGTTTGGAGAGGACAGATTCACCTTTTGTGCTGAACGCTGCTATTCGGTGGATTTCTGCGCTACACAGTGCTCTAGTATGCCATGCTTGGCTCGGGGAATGGCAGCAGTAGCGGTCTCCTCGCGCTAGGTTTAATTAGGCTATGTTTGGTTACGTCCTGTTTGATTTATTTCTTTGGGCAGTTTTCACTTTCCTGGTATACACTGCGATTCTATGGATATCTGCACCCTGCTCCCCACTAATGTGTTCCGCTTGGCTATGGGGAGGCCAGCAATAGTGGTCACGCCACGTTAGGTTGAGTTGTGTTATGTTTGGATATGTTACGATTTGTTAGGTTACGAGATGGTAGATTTCACTTTAGTGCTGTAGTCTGTCTTTGGGTGGATATGTGCGCTCTACAGTGCCCTTCTTTTAGCGGCCTGAATCTTTGTAGACGAGCAATGGTGGTCTTGGCACGTTATGTTGAATCAAGTTATGTTCGGATAAGTTGGGTTCGGCTAAATTTCATTTGGGTTGTTTTATCTTTCGTACTGCACACAGATATGAGGTGGATTTCTGCGCTCTACTCTGCTCTGGTACACCCTGCCTGCCTCTGTGGAGGCCAGCGATAGTGTACTCGGCAAATTATGTTCAGACATGTAACGTACGTTTATGTCACGTTTGGTTAGGTTTGGATCAGTTAGCCCTGACTTTTGCGCTATACACTGCTGTTAAGTGGGCTTTTGCGCTTTATTGTGCTCTAATATGTTCTGCTTGGCTCTGGGGAACGCAGCAATAGTAGTCTCGGCACGTAACGTTGAGGTGGGCTACGATTGGTTAGGTTAGATTAGGTCAGATAAGTTTCGGGTATATTTGACTTTTTTGCTCTACACTGCAATGCGGTTAATTTCTGCGCTCAGCCGTGCTCCAGTATATTCTGCTCGACTCTTGGGAATCTAGCAATTGTGGTCACTTCATGTTTCATTTAGTTAGGTTACGTTTATATATGTTACGTTTGGCTAGGTTATGATAGGCTACTTCGACTTTTGTGCCATACAATGCTGCACATTGCATTCCTGTGCCCTAATGTACTCTCATATGCGGTGTACGGAACTGTGGTGGCCAGTAATGGCGGTCTTTGTACCTTAGTTTTAGTTCGGTTTCGCTTCGTTATGTTAGGTTATGTGGGCTAGCTTAGGATTTCTTTGGCGTTTGGGCTATACACTGCTATACGGTGCATTTCGGCGCTCTACATTGCCCCACTATACTCCGCCCGTCCCTTGGGAGCCAGCAGTGGTGGTCGTTGCAGGTCATGTTGTGTTAAGTTGCGCTTGGTTAGTTTAGATCAGGCTATGTTTGATTAGGATAGCTCCGACTTTCGTGCTGCACTCCGTTTTTCGGTGGATTACCGTGACCTAATATGCTCTACTACGTTCTGCGTTGCTCTGGAGAGGCCAAGAGCAGTGGCCGCGGCACGTCAGGTTGATATGCTCCGTTCGGTTTGGTTAGATTAGGTCAGCTTAGGTTAGGATTTCTACGGCTTGTGAGCTATTCACTGCATTTCGGTGGATTTCTGCGCTCTAGTGTGCTCTACTATATCCTGCCTGGCCCTGCGGATGCCAGAAATAGTTGCTGCGGGTCATTGTGCTACGATATACAACGTTTGGTAACGTTATTTTAGCTTGGGTTAGGTCTGGATATATATGACTTTTGTGCTATACACTGCGATTCTATGGATTTCTGCGCTCTTCTTTCCTCTAGTAAGTTCTGATCGACATAGGTGTGGCCAGCAATAGTAGTCTCGGCACTTACGGCTGAGCTATGCTACGTTGGGTTGTGTTACGTATGGTGAGGTTAGGGTAGCACAGTCCAGACTCTTGTGCTATAGACTGCTATCCACGGAATTCTGTGCTCCACTCTTATTTAATATGTTCTGCTCTGCTCTGTTATGGCCAGTAACAGTGGCCTCGGCAAGATAGTTTGGGTTTGGTTTCGTTCCGTTATGTCAGGTTAGGAACGTTTGGTCAGGTCTCTTCGACTTTTGTGCTATACAATGCTACTCGGTGCATTTCTGGGCTCTACATTGACCTACTATACTCCGCTCGACTCTGGAGAGCCGTGAAATAGCGGTAGCCTCACGTTAGGTTGGGCTAGGTTACGTTCGGATAGGATAGGCTGGCAATGTTTGGCTAGGATGGCGTTTACTTTCGTGCTGCACACATTTTTCGGTGGTTATCAGTGATCTACATTGCTCTACTATATTCTGCTTGGCTCCGGGTTTGCCTGAAGCAGCGGTCGCGGACGGTGGTATTGAGTTATGCTACGTATGGTTAGGTTAGGATAGGTCCGATTTGTTCCGGATATCTTCGACTCCTGTGCTATTCACATAAAGGAGTTAGATTTATGTGCACTACTGTGCTCTGGTACAGCCTGCTCGCCTGTGTGGGGCCAACAATTGTGGTATTGTCATGTTAGGTTAAGCTAGGTTACGTTTGGATAGGTTAGTATATGCTTCTGTGACTTTTGTGCTTTAGACGGCTACTCGGTGGATTCGTGTGATCTACTGTGCTTTACTACATTCTGCTTTGCTCTGGGGAGGACAGGAGCAGTGGTCGCGCCACGTCATATTTATTTATGCTAGATTTCGTTAGGTTAGATTAGTTCAGAGTATGTTATCATATCTTAGGCTTTTGCGCTATTCACTGCAATGCGGTGTGTTTCTGCGCTCTACTGTGCCCTTCTTTATTCTGCTTAGCCCTGTGTACGCCAGCAATATTGGTCTCGGCACGTTAGGATGATTTACGTTACGCAAGGTTAGTCCAGGTTAGGTTAAGTTCGGTAAGGGTAGCATAGACTTACGTGGCTTACGCCACTGATCGGTGGATTTCTTCGGTCTACTGTGCTCTAGTATGCTCTGCTTGTCTCTGCGGAGGGCTGCAATAGTGGTGTCGGCACGTGAGTTTGAGTTAACGCACGTTCGGTTATGTTACGCTCCGTTGTATTAGGACATCGTTGCTTCGACTATTTTACTATGCACTGTGATTCTATGGATGTCTGCGTTCTACTCTACTCTAATGTGTTCACTTCGGCACTGGCGTGGTCAGCAATAGTGGTGTAGGAACGAGAGGTTGAGGTATGTTCGTTTGGTTATGTCACGTTTGGTAGCCTTAGGAAAGGGTAACTTTCACTTTTGCGTTACACACTGATATTCGGACGATTCCTGCGCTCTTGGTTGCTCTACTATACCCTGTGCGACTCTGGGGTGATCAGCAGTAGCGGCCGTGGCACAATAGCTTGAGTTAGCTTACGTTGGTTATGATAGCTATAACTTTTGTGTTGTACAATGCCACTCGTCGGATTTCTGCGGTCTGCTGTGCTCTGATATGCTCTGCTTGGCTCTGGGGAGGGCAGCAATGTTGGTCTCGTCACGCTAGTTGAGATACGATACGCTTGGCTCGGCTACGTCCGGACACGTTTGGTTTGCTTTAACTTCGGTGCTATGCACTGCTTTTCGGCCCATATCTGTGCACTGCATTGCTCTACTAGCATCTGCGTGTCTCTCCGCGGGGGTTCATGTTTTGTTAGGTTAGGCTTGGTTAGTTCACGTTTGGTTAAGTTTGGTATGGTTGGCTTTGACTTTTGCGCTATACTCTGCTATTCGGCGGATTTCTGCGCTCTCCGTTACACTACTCTGCTCTACCCGACTCTGGAGTTGGCAGCAACGGCAGCCCTGGCACGATAGGCCGAGTCTTGTAACGTTTGGCAAGGTTAGATTACGTAGTGTTAGGTCAGGGTAGCTTTTACTTTTGCGCCACACACTGCTATCCTATGGACTTCTGCGCTCTTCTGTGCGCTATGACTCTCTGCTTGTCTCTGTGGACGCCAGGAATAACAATGTCGGCGCGTTAGTCTGAGTTATGTTGCGTTTGGTTAGGTCATGTTTTGCTACGTTTCGTTAGGATGGATTCGACTTTTGTGCTTCACACATCAGTGCAGCAGATGTTTGCGCTCTACTGTGTTCTAGTATACTCTGTTTTGCTCTGGAGATGTCAGCAGGAGTGGTCTAGGCACGCGAGGTGTAATAATGTTACGTTTGGTTGTGTTACGTTTGGTTAGGTTAGGCTAGGGTAGCTCTGACCAATGTCCTGTAAACTGCAGCTCGGTGGATTTCCACGCTCTACTGTGGTCTAATGTTCCCTGCTTTGCTGAGGTAATTCCAGAAATGACGGCCGCTGCGCGTTGGGATTTGTTTGGTTACGCTTGGTTATGTCACGATTTGTTAGGTTAGGAGAGGATGATTTTGGCTTTAGTGCTATAGTCTCCAAATAACTGGACCTGTGCGGCCTACAGTGCTCGAACGTCTTCAGCTTGCCTATGGGAAGGCCAGCAATGGCGGCCTTGGCAGGTTATGTTGAATCAGGTTACATTCGGGTAGGTTGAGTTTGGCTACGTTTGATTTGGGTAGCTTTAACTTTCGTTCTGTACACTGATATATGGTGGCTTTCCGCGTTCTACTGTGCTCTGGTATGTCCTGTTTGGCTCTGGGCAGGGCAGCAACAGCGGTCTCGTCATATCAGGTTGAGACAAGCTACGTTCGGTTATGCACTGTTTGCTTGGGTTAAGTTTGGGCAGTTTGACTTTTCTAACATACACTGCGGTTCTATGGATTTCTGCGTCCTTCTGCCCGCTAACGCGCTCTGATTGGCCCGGGGAGGCCAGTAATTGTGTTCGCGTCACATTAGGTTGGGATAGGGTACGTTTGGTTATGTTAAGGTTGGCTATGTTAGTGAAGGATAGCTTTGACTTTAGGGCTATAGTCTGCTATTCGGCGGATTTCTGCTCTCACAGTGCTCTAGTATTTCCAACTTGGCACTGGGAAGGCCAGAAATAGATGTCACTGTCCGTTAGACAGAGCCACGTTACGTATGTTTATATTATGATAGGTTAGGTTAGGAGGGGATAGCTTTGACTTTAGTGCTATAGTCTGCCATTAGTTGGATTCCTGCGCGCCACACGGCTCTAACATTCTCAGCAGAAGGCCCGGAATAGTGGCCGCTGCACGTTACATTGTGTCAGGATACGGTCATTTAAGTTGGACCACGCAAAATTTTGACAGGACAGCTTTGGCTTTTTTGCTTTACACTACTATTCGGTGGAATTCTGCGTCGTACTGTGCTATAGTATTTCATGCTTCGCTCCGTGGAGGACAAAAATATCGGTCTCCGCACGTTAGGTCGTTTCCGGCTATGTTCTGTTATGTTCCGCTGGTTTGGGTTAGGATTGGGTAGCCTTGACTCTTCTGATTTACACTACAATTGTATGTATTCCTGCGTTCCACTTTCCACCAGTTTGTCCCGCTTGACTTTGAGTTTGCGAGCAATAGTGATCACGGCACGTTAGGTTGAGTTAGGTTACGTTTGGTTATGTAACGGTTGGGTACGTTACGAGAGGATACCTTTGACATTAGTGCAATAGACAGGTATTAGGTGTATTTCTGCTCCTATAGAGCCTAAATATTTTCAGCTAGACTCTGGGAATGCTAGCAATAGTGGCCTCCGCATGTAATGTTGAGGCAGGTTACGATCGGTTAGCCTGGGTTACGCTTTTTTCGACATGGTAGCTTCAACCCTTGTGCAGTACACTACTGTTCGGTGGATTTCTGCGCTCTACAGCGCTCTAGCATGTCATGCTTGTCTCGGGGGTGACCAGTAATAGTGGTCGCGGCACCTTAGCTTGTGTTAGGTTACGTTTGGTTATGTTACGATTGATTAAGTTCGAAGAGGGTAGTTTTGACTTTATTGCTAAAGTCTGCTATTAGGTGGAGTTCTGCGTCCTACAGTGCTCAAATATTTTCAGCCTGGCTCTGGGGAGGCCACCAAAAGTGACCACGGCGCGTTATGTTGAGACAGGTTACCTTCGGTAAGGTTGGGTTGGGCTATGTTTGGTAAGGACAGCTTTAAAATTTGCGCTCTACATTGCTCTTCGGTGGATTCCTGCGCTATACTGTGCTCTAGTATGTCCTGCTTGGCTCTGGGGATGGCAGTAATAGCGGGCTCGGCACGTTACGTTGAGTTATGCTATGTTTGGTTATGTTCCGTTAGTTTGGGCTAGATTTGGGTAGCTTTGACTTTTCTGATATTCACTGCGATTCTACGGATTTCAGCTCTCTGCCCTCCACTAGTGTGTTCTGCTTGGCTTCGGGGAGGCCAGCAATAGTGGTCGCCGAAGTTAGGTTGAGTCAGATTATGTATGGTTATGTCACGATTGGTTACGTTAGGAGAGGATAGCTTTGGCTTTAGGGCCATAGTCTGCTGTTAGGTGGATTTCTGCGCCCTACGGTGATCTAACATGTTCAGGTGGACACGGGAAAGGCGAGCAATAGTTCTCTCGTTACGTTACGTTGAGTCAAGTTACGACCGTTCAGGTTGAGTTGGGCTATGCTTGGCTAGGATACCTTTATCTTCTGTGCTGTACATAGCAATTCGGTGGATATCTGCGCTTTACTGTGCTCTAGTATGTCGTTGTTGGCACTTCGGAGAACAGCAATACTGCTCGCGGCACGTTAGGTTGTGTTAGGTTACGCTTGGTTATGTTACGTTTGGTTAGGTTAGGAGGGAACAGGTTTGTCTTTAGTGCTATGGTGTTTTATTAGGTGGCCTCCTGCGCCCTGCATTGTTCAAATATTTTATGCTTGTCTCTGGGAAGGCCAGCAATAGTGGCCTCGGCACGTTACGTTGAGCTATGTTACGTTCGGTTAGGTTGGTCTAGGCTAAGTTTGGTTAGGATGGCTTTAACTTTTGTGCCATTCCCTGCTACATGGTCATTTTCTGCGATATAATATACACTAGCATGTCCTGCTGGTATCTGGGGAGTGCAGCAAATGCTGCCTTGGCAGGGCAGGTTGAATAAGGCTATATTAGGCTACGTTCTCTTGGTTTAGGTTATGTTTGGGTATCATTGACTTTCCCGACATACACTGCTATTATATTGACTGCTGCGTTCTATTCTCCACTACTGTTTTCTGCTTGGCTCTGGGAACGCAAGCAATAATGGTCGCGGCACTTAATGTTGAGTCAGGTTACGTTCGATTATGTTGAGTTAGGCTGAGTTTCGTTAGGGTAGCTTTAACTTTTGTGCTGTACACAGGTATTTGCGGAATTATGCAATCCGCTTCGCTCCAGTATGTCCAGCTAGGCTCTGGGGGGGCGGCCGAGAAAGCGGTTTCGGCCCGTTAGGCTGTGATAGGCTATGCTTGGTTATGTTCCGCTGGTTTGGGTTAGGCTTGATTAGCTTTGACTATTCTGATATACACTGCTTTCTTCGGAGTTCTGCATTCTACTCTCCACTATTGTGTTCTGCTTGGCTCTGGGGAGCCAGGGATAGTGTCGGCGGCAAGTAAGGTTGTGTTTGGTTACGTTTGTTATGTTGCGATTGGTTAGGTTAGGAGGGGATAGCTTTGGCTTCAGTGCAATAGCCTGCATTATGGAAATTTATGCGGCCTGCAGTGCTCTAACATGTTCAGCTCGGATCTGTGAGGGCCATCAATAGTGCTCTCGGCACGTTACGTTGAGCCACGTTACGTTTGGGCTGGTTGGGATAGGCTAAGTTTGGTTAGGATAGCTTCAACTTTGTGCTGTAGACTACTATTCGGTGGACCCCTGCGCACTTCTGTGCTCTAGTATGACCTGCTCGGCACTGCGGAGGGCAGCAATAGCGGCCTCGGCGCGATAGGTTGTGTTAGGCTTAGTATGCCTATGTCCAGATCGCTTGCGTCAGATTTGGGTAGCTTTGACACCTCTGTTACACACTCCGGTGCTATGGATTTCTGCCTTCTACTCTCCACTAGCGTGTTCTGCTTCGCTCTGCGGTGGGCAGCAACTGTGGCCGCAGCACGGTATTTTAGGTCATGTTACGTTCGGGTAGGTTGGTTTAGACTATGTTTGGATAGGGTAGCTTTTATTATTGTGCTGCACGTT
This sequence comes from Eufriesea mexicana, assembly GCF_001483705.2. NCBI lineage: Eukaryota > Metazoa > Arthropoda > Insecta > Hymenoptera > Apidae > Eufriesea > Eufriesea mexicana. The sequence goes on from NW_016914938.1 coordinate 279,784, forward strand.
GCTATTTGGTGGATTTCTGCGCTCCACTGCGCCGTAGTATGTCCTGCTTGCCCCTGGAGAGGTCAGAAATAACGACCTCGGCACGTTGGGTTTAGTGAGGTTATGATTGTTCACGTTCTGCTTGTTTTGGTTATGTTTGGGTAGGCTTGAGTTTCCTGATACACACTGTGGTTATGTGGATTTCTGCATTCTACTCTCCGCGCACGAGTCCTGCTTGGCCCTGCAGAGTTCAGCAATAGTGCTCGCGTCACGTTAGGTTGAATTAGGCTATGTTTGGCTGGTGTTGGTTTCCGTTAGGTGTGGGCAGCTATGACTTTTCTGATGTACACTGCGACTCTATGGATTTCTGCGTTCTACTCTCCGCTAATGTGTTCCGCTTGGCCCTGGAGAAACCGGTACTAGTGGTCCCGGAAAGATACGTTGGGTTATGTCACGTTTGGTTAGGTTAGACGGGGATAGCGTTGACTGCAGTGCTATTGTCTGTATTAGGTGGATTTCTGCGCCCTACAGTGCCCTAACATATTCAGCACGGCTATGCTAGGGCCAGCAATATTGCTCTCGGTACGTTACGTTCAGTCACGTTTCGTTCGGGTTAGTTGTGTTAGGCTAAGCTTGGCTAGTATAGCTTTATCTTTAGTGCTGTACACTGCAATTCGGTGGGCTTCTGCGCTCTACTGTGCTGTAGTATGTCCTGCTTGGCACTGGGGAGGCCAGAAAGAGCGGGCTCGGCATGTAAGCTTCAGCTAGGCTATGCTTCGTTACGTTCTGCTGGTTTGGGTTGGTACGGCTCTTCTGATATACACTGCGATTCTATGGATTCCGGCTTTCTACTCAACAACACCGTGCTCTGCCTGGCTCTGTGGCGGCTAGCAATAATGTTCGCGGCACGTTAGTCTGAGTTAGGTTACGTTTGTTTATGTTACGATTTTTTAGGGCAGGAGCGGATAGCTTTGGCTTTAGCGCTGTAGCCTTCTCTTAGGTTGATTTCCGGGACCAACAGTGCTCTAATATTTCCAGCATGGCTCTGGGCAGGCCTGCAACATATGCCTCGGCACGTTATGATCAGGCATGATAAGTTCGATTTGGTTGGTTTGGGATAAGTGATGTCAGGATAGCTTTATCTTTTGTGCTGTACACTGCTATTCGGTGGAGTTCTGCGCCCTACAGTGCTCTAGTACGTTCTGATTGGCTACGTGGAGTGCAGCAATAGCGGGCGCGGCACGTCGGGTTCAGTTCGTCTATGAATGACTATGTTACGTTTAATGAGGTCAGGATAGGTCAGTTTAGACTCTTGTGCTATACACTGTTGTCCGCGGATACCTGAGATCAACCGTGTTCTGATATTGTCTGCTTGTCTCTGACGAAGCCAGCAATAGTTGTCTCAGCATGTTAAGTTGCGTCATGTTGCGTTTGGTTATGTCACGTTTGGTGAGGTTTGGATACGATAGTTTAGGCTTTCGTGCTATGCACTGCTATCCGTGGATTTCTGCGCTCTACCGTGTTTTAATATCCTCTGCTTGCCGCTGGTGTGGCCAGCAATAGTGATCTCGTCACGTTAGTTTGAGTTATGTTACGTTCAGTTAGGTTAGGTTAGGTTTGGTTTGGTTGGGATATCCTCGACCCTTGTGCTACTCACTGCAATGCCGCGGGTCTCTATGCACTACTGTTCTCCAGTGTATTCTGCATGTCTCTGTGGAGGCCAGCAATAGTGGTCTCGTCATGATGGGTAGAGTTAGGTTATGTTTTGCTATGCTACGTTTGGTTAGGTTCAAACAGGCTACCTTGTCTTTTGTGCTATACACCGCTATTCTGTGGGTCTCCGCGCTCCAATGTGCTATAACGTGCTCTGCTTAGCTCCGGGGAGACCAGCAACAGTGGTCTCGGAACGTTAGGTTGAGAAAGGTCATGTTTCGATGGTTAGGTTAGGAAGGCTCAGTTAGGGTTCCTTAGACTTTTGAACTACAAAATGCTATGCGGTGGATTCCTGCGCTCTACATTGCTCTACTACACTCTGCTCGAACCTGCCGTGACCAGCAATAGTTGTCGTGACACACTAGGTTGGGTTAGGTTACGTTTAGATAGGCTAGGTTGGGTTAGATTCGGCTATGATGCCACCAAACTTTTGTTCTATACTCTGCTATTCGTAGGATTTCTGCGCCCCACTGTGCTCTGGTATGATCTGCTTGGCACTGCGGTGGCCTGCAGTTATGGTCTCGTCCCGATAGGTTTAGTTATTCTATGTTTGGTTAGGTTACGATATGTCAGGTAACGTTAGGGTATCTTTGACTTTTGTGCTATTCGGTGCCCTTTGGAGGCTTTCTGCGCTACGCTGTGCTCTTTTGAATTATACTTGGTTCTGGGGAATCCACCAATAATGTTCTCGGCACATTAGGGTATGTTAGTCTGCGTTTGATTACATTACGTTTGAACATGTTAGAATATGGTACCTGTGACTTTTGCGACGTGCACTGCTACTCGTCGTATTTCTACTCTCTACATTGCTGTCCTATACTCTGCTCGACTGCGGGGAGGACAGTAATAGGTGTCCCGCCATGCTGCTTTGATATGAGATACGTTTGGTTAAGCTAATTGTGGGTAGGTTAGGAGACGGTAGCATTTACTTTTGTGCTATACGCTGCTATTCAGTGAGCTTCTGCGCTATACTGTGCTTCAGTGCCCACTTCTCGGCTCTGGGGAGGCCATGAAAAGTGGCCGCTGCCCGTTAGATTGGGTTAGGGTACGTTTGGTTAAGTTGCGATTGGTTAGGTTAGTAGAGGGTAACTTTAACTTTTGTGCTATACACAGCTATTCGACGGATTCCTGGGCTCTACTGAGATCTAATATGCTCTGCCTTGATCTGGGGAGGCCAGAAACTGCGGACGCGGCGCGTTAGATATAGTTAGGTTACGTTCGGTTATTCAGATTTGTTAGGGTTCGGATAGAATACCTTCGGCTTTTGTGCTATGCACAGAAATGCGGTCGATTTCTGCGCTCTACTGTGCTCTAGTATGTTCTGCGAGGCCCTGCAGAGGAGAGTAATATCGGTGTCGCCAAGTTAGAATGAGATACGCTACGTTTGGGTAGGTTACGTTAGCCTTGGTTTGATATGGATAGCTTCGACTCTTCCGCTGTACACTGCGATTCTATGGATTTCTGCACTCTACTGTCCTCTTGTATGCCCTGCATGGGCCACTGGGGGCACCAAAAGTGGTCACGGCACGTTAGGTTCAGTTAGATTAAGTTCGGTTTGGTTAGGTTACGCTGGGATAGGGTGGGATATCTATGACTTTTGTGCAACACACGGCAATTCTATGGACATGCGTGCCCCATTGCGGGCTATCACACTCTGCTTGCATCCGGGGATGCCGGGAGTATTGGCTGTGGCACGTTAGGATGTGCGTAGCTCCGTTCTGCTAGGTAAGGTTAGGTAATGTTAGGATAAGATTTCACCGACTTTTGTGCTGTTCACCGCAATGCGGTGAGTATCTGCGCTGTACTGTGCTCTAATGTTCTGCCTGGCCCTGTTGAGAACAGAAATGGTTGTCTGGACAGGTTAGGCTTAGTTAGACTACGCTTGGTAAGGTTACGCTTTGTTAGATTAGGATACGATAGCCTCGATTCTTGTGCTATTCACTGTTAATCGGTGGATTCATGCGCTCTACATTCCTCAACTATACTCCGCACAAATCTGGGTAGGCGATAAATAGTAGCCGTGACACGCTAGGTTGAGTTATGTTACGCATGGTTAGGTTAGGTTAGGCTATATTTGGTAAGGATAGCCCTGACTTTCGTGCTATACACAGCTATTCGTTGTATTTCTGTGATCTAAAGTTTTCTTCCACTTTCTGCTTGGCCATCGGGAGGCAAGGAGCAGTGGTCACTGTATGCCGCGTTGCGATGTGCTACGTTAGGGTAGGCTAGGTTAAGTCACGTAATGCTAGGATATCTACGGGTTTTGTGCTATTCACAGCAATGCGGTGGACTTCTACGCTCTACTGTGGTCTGGAAAATTCTGCTTATCTCTGTGGAGGCCAGCAATATCGGTCCTGACGTGTCAGGCTGAGTCAGGCTCCGTTTGTCTGTGTTACGTTTGTCTAGATTACGACATGCTACTTGGACTTTGGGCTGTACACAGATTTTCGGTGTATTCCTGAACTCCACTTTGCTCTAGTAATTTCTGCTTCGCTCTGTGGAGATCAGAGATAGTGGTATCTGCACGTTATCATGAGTTAGGCTACGCTTCGTTATGATAGGTAGGGAACGTTTGGTCAGGATTACTTTGAGCTGTACACTGCTACTCGATTGAATCCTGCGCTCTATATTTCTATACTATCCTCTGCTGGAATCTGTGGAGGCGAGCATTAGATTTCGTGGCAAGTTTGTTTGGGTCAGGTTACGTTTGGTTTGGTTAGGTTAGTTTAGGTTTGATAATTTTAGCATTGACTTTCGTGCTATAAACTGTTTTAAGGTGGATTCCTGTGATCTTGTGTGCTCTACTATATTCTGCTTTGCTCTGCGGACGCCAGCAGCAGTCATCTCAACACGTAATGTTGAGTTATGCTGCGTCTCCTTAGGTTCGGTATGGTCGGGTTGGGTTGGTAGACCTTAGACCCTTGTGCTCTTCACTATAGTGCGTTGGATTTTTGCTCGCTACTGCTACCTAGTACATTCTGCTTGTCTCCGTAGAGGCCAGCAGCAGCGGTCTCGTCATGTTAAGTTGAGTTAAGTTACATCTGGCTATGTTTCGTTTGGCTATGTTATGAGAGGCTACTTCGACTTTTGTGCTATACACTGCTATTCGATGGATTCCTGCGCCCTAATGTTCTCTAGTATACGCTGCTTGGCTCTGGGGAGGCCTGCAGTAGAGGTCTCGGCACGTTAAGGTGAGCTATTCCACGTTTTGTTATGTTACGTTTGGTGCGGTTAGGACAGGATAGTCTAGACGTCTGTGCTATACACGGCTATCCTCCGATCTGCGCTCTACTGTGCTCTAGTATGCGCCGCTTGGCTCTGGGGATGCCAGCAATTGTGGTGTCGGCACGTTAGGTTCTGTTAAGTTGCGTTCGGCTAGGTTATGTTTTTGGGTTAGGTACTCATAGCCTTGACTTTCGTGGTATACACTTCCATACGTTGAATTTCTGCGCTCTACTGTGCTCCTGCATGTTCCGCTTGGCACTGGGGAGGCCAGCAACAGTGGTCCAGGCACGTAAGATTGGATTATGTTGCGCTTAGGATAAGATAACTATGACTTTTGACCTATACATTGCGATACGGTGGATTCCTGCGCTCTACATTGCTCTACTATACCCTGCTCGTCCCTGGGTTGTCCAGCAATAGTGGTCGCGACACGAGAGCTTAAGCAAGGTTTCGATAGGTTAGACCTGGATAACCTAGGCTTGGCTACGATGTCTTTGACTTTTGTGCTATAAACTGACATCCGTTGAATCTCTGCGCTCCACTGTGCTCTAGTACGCTCTATTTTGTTTTGTAGAGGCCAGAAATAGTGGTATCGGCACGTTAGGTAGAGTTAGGCTACGTTCGGTTGAGTTAGGTTAGGTCAGGTTTGGTTACGGTAACTTTGACTTTTGTGCTGTACATTGCGACCATAAGGATTTCTGCGCCCTACTCTCATCTAATATGTTCCGCTTGGCACTGGGGAGGCCTTCAATAGTGGTGGCGGCACGTTAGGTTGTGCTTGGATACGTTCGGGTATTATATACTCGCATGGCTTAGGCTTGGGTAGCTACGATTTTTCTGCTGTAGACAGCGGTTCTAAGGATTTCTGGACCCTACAATCCTCTAATATTCACCGTCTGGCCCAAGTGAGGCCAACAATAGTGTCTTGGACGCGTTATGTTGGGCTATGTTATGTTCGATCTTTTTAAGTGCGGTTACGTTAGGATAGGGTAACTTCGACTATTGTGCTGTGCACTGCTGTAATATGGTTTTGTGCGCTCTACTCTCCTCTAATATGTTCTAATTAGCTTTGTGGAGGGGAGCAATAATGGTCGCGGTGCATCTTGATGAGTTAGGTAACTTTTGGTTACGTTACGTTTGGGCAGGTTAGGATATAGTAGCTTTGACTTTTCCGCTGTACACTGCTATGCGGTTGATTTCTGCGTGCTGCTGTGCTCTAATGTGTACCGCTTCGCTCTGGGGTGGCCAGCCACAGTGGTCTCGGCACGTGAGCTTGAGCTATACTACGTTCGGTCATCTTACGTTTCGTGACGTTAGGATATGTTAGTTTACACCTTTGTGCTATACACTGCTACCGACGGATTTTTGCTCTCTGCTGCGTTCTAATAACTTCTACTTGGCTCTTGGGTGCCAGCAACAGTGATCTCGGCACGATAGGTTGCGTTATGTTACGTACGGTTAGGTTAGGATGGGTCAGTTTATTTTAGGACATCCTCAACCTTGGTGCCATTCACTTCAATGCTTTTGATTTCGGTGCACTACTCTGCTCTAGTACATTCTGATCGTCTTTGCGGGGGCAAGCAATTAGGTTGCGCTGGGAAACGTTTTAGTATGTCGCGTTCTTCTAGGTTTGGATATGCTACATATTCTTTTGTGCTTTACACTGCTTTTCGACGGATTTATGTTATCTAAAGCGCAATACTTCATTCTGATATGCTCAGGGGATGCCAGTAGCAGTGGTCTCGGCTGGTGATATTGGGTTATGCTAAGTTTGGTTAGGTTAGATTATGTCATGTTGGGTTATGGTATCTACGGCTTTTGTGCCATTCACTGCAATGCGGTGGATTTCTGCTCTCTAATGTGCTCTAGTACATTCTGCTTGCCTCTGTAGAAGCCAGCAGCATTTGTCTCGTATTGTTGGGTTGAGTTAGACTACTTTTGTGTATGTCACGTTTGGCTAGGTTCGGACATGTTACTTTGACTTTTGTGCTATTCACTGATACTCGGTGGGTTTCTGCTCTCTACTGTGTTCTAATACTTTCTGCTTGGTCCTGTGTATGCCAGCAATAGTAGTCTCGGCACGTTAGGTTGAGCTATGTTACGTTTGGTCAGCTTTGGTTGGTTAAGCTAGGTCATGTCAACATAGACTTTCATGCTGTACACTGCTCCTCGGAGTATTTCTGCCCTCTAATCGGCTCTACTGTATTAGGCTTAGCCATTGGAATGCGAGCAACATTGGTCGCGGCACGTTAGGTCGAGTTAAGTTACGTTTGGTTAGGTTACGTTATGTCATGCTCGGTTTGGTTGACTTTGACTTTCGTGCAGTACACTGTTATCAGGTGGACTTCTGTGATCCCCCCTGCTGTACTACATTATGCTTGGGTCTGGGGAGGCCAGGTGTAGTTGTCGCGGCACGTTATGTTCAGCTATGCTTCGTCTCCTTAGGTTAGGATAGGTCAAGTTAGGTTAGGGTAACTTCGACTCTTATGCTCTTCACGGCAATGCGGTTGATTTCTGAGCACTACTGTGCTCTAGTACATTCTGCTTGTCTCTATAGAAGCCAGCAGTAATGGTCTCGCCATGTTAGGTTGTGTAAGGTTACGTTTGTTTACGTTACGTTTGGCTAGGTTAGGAGTTGCAACTTTGACCTTTGTGTTATACACTGGTAGTCCCTGGGTGTCTGCGCTTTAATGTGCTGTAATATACTCCGCTTGGCCCTAGGGTGGCCAGTAACTGTGGTCTCGGCACGTTCGGTTTGGTTATTTATCGTTCCGTTAGGCTAGGTCAGGAATGTTGGGTTAGGCTTTCTTTGACTTTTGTGCTATAAACTGCCATTTGGTGGATTTCTGCGCTCTACATTGTTCTACCATACTCTGCTCGCCTCTGGGGAGGCGAGCAATGGTTGCCGTGGCACGTTAGGTTGAGTTATGTTACGATCGGTTAGGCCAGGTTAGGCTAGTTTCGTAGAATATCTTCGACTTCAGTGCTATTCACTGCAATGCGGTGTGCTTCTGCACTCTACTGTGTTCTTGAACATTCTGCTCGTCTCTGTGGAGGTCAGCAATAGTGGTCTCGTCATGTTAGAAGGAGTTAGGCTACGTTTGGATGTGTTACGTTTTGCTAGATTAGGGTTGGCTACCTTGGCTTTTGTGCTATTTACTGCCGTTCGATTGATTTCTGCCATCTAATGTGCTCTGATATATTCCGCTTGCGTTTGGGGCGGGCAGAAACGTTACACCCGGCACGTCAGTTTGAGTTATGTTACTTTTCGTTTGGTTTGGTTATGAAGGCTTGGTTAGGATTTCTTTGACTTCTGTGCTCTGCACTGCTATTCGATACATGTACGCGCCCTACATTTCTCTACTGTACTCCGCTCGAGTCTGGGGAGGCGAGCAGTAGAGGTCGTGGCACGTTAGTTTGAGCTATGCTATCCTTTGTTACGATAGGATAGGTTATGTTTGTTTAGGGTAGCCTCGACTTTCGTACTATACACTGCTATTCTGTGTACTCCTGTGATGGACAGTGCTCTACCATACTCTGCTAGACTATGGGGAGGCCAGGAGCAGTGGCCGCTGCAAGTTATTATGAGATATGTAACGTTCGGTTAGGTTAGATTAGGTCAGGATATGCTGGGGTATCTACGGCTTTCGAGCGCTTCACTGCTATTCGGAGTATTTCTGCACTATACTTTGCTCTACACTATTACGCTTAGCGCTGGGAATGCCACCAATAGTGGCCGCGGCACGTTACGTTGCGGTAGGCTACTTTTGATCAGGTTACGTTAGCTCGGGTTAGGTCTTTGTAGATATCAACTTTTTGCAATACACTGCAGTTCTTTGGATTTCTGCGCTCTACTGCTCTCTAGTGGGTCCTGCACGACTCTGGGTAGGCCAGAAATAGCGGTAGGGGTGCGTTAGGTTTTGTTACGTTACGTTTGCTTATGCTAAGTTTGGAAACATTAGGATATGACAGCGTCGACGTTTGGGTTAAGCACTGCTATTCGGTAGCCTTTTGCGCCCTAGTGTTCACTAGTGTGTTCTGCTTGGCACTAGGGTGTCCAGTAATTGAGGTCTTGGCAAATTATGTTGTGTTAGGTTACGATTCGTTAGGTTAGGTTAAGCTAAGTATTGTTAGGGAATCTTCTGCTTTCGTGCTGTACACTGTTATTTGGTGTGTTACTGTGATCTACTGTCCTCTGCTACATTCAGCATGGCTATGGGGAGGGCAGGAGCAGCGGTCGCTGCTCGTTATGTTGAGATATGCCATGATAGGTTAGGTTGGGGTAGGACAGTTGTCGCTAGTGTATCCACGGCTTTTGTGCTATTCACTGGAACCAGGTTGGTCTTTGCGCTCCAATCTGCTCCTGTGTGCTATGCTTGGCCGTGGGAGGCCAGCAATATTGGTCTCGCCATGTTATATTGAATTACACTACGTTCGGGTAGGTTAGGTTAGGCCAAGTTATGCCAGGATGTGTTTGACCTTTGTGCTATGCACTGCAAGGCGGATGGACTTCTGCTCTCTGCTGCAATCTAGTATTCTCTTCTTGGCTCTGAGGCGGCCAGCTATAGTGGCCTCAGCACGTTAAGTTGATTTATGTTACGTTCGGTTTGATCAGGCTATGCCAAGCTCGGTCAGGTAATCTTTGACTTTCGTGCTATATACTGCTGTTCGAGGAACTTCTGCGCTCGGCTGTGCTCTACTGTATTCAGCTTGCCCTGGGGAGGCCAGCAATAGTGATCGCGGCTCATTATGTTGTGTCCGGCTTCGTATAGATATGTTTCGTGTGGTGATGTTAGGATGGGAGAGTTTGGCTCTTGTGCCATACACAGCTATCCGAGGATTTCTGCGCCCCACTGTGCCCTAGTACGTTCTGCTTGTCTCTGTGGTTGTCAGCAATAGTGGTGTTGGCACGTTAGGAGGAGTTGGGTTGCGTTTGGTCACTTTGCGTTTGGTTAGGTTAGGGTAGTTTAACTTCGACTTTTGCGCTATACACTGCTTTTCGGTTGATTTCTACGAACTACATCGCTCTGCTGTACCCTCCATCGCTCTCTGTGGAGGCCAGTAATAGTGATCTCGGGACGTTAGATTAAGTTTGGGTAGGTTAGGATATGACAGGTTTGGATAGGATGTCACTGGCTTCTGTGCTTTGCACTTCAGTGCGGCAGATTTCTACGCTCTCCTGTGCTCTATTATATCTCGCTTTGCTCTGTGGAGGCCAGCAGTAGTGGCGTAGGCTTCGTAGATAGAGTTATGTTACGTTTGGTTGTGTTACGCTTGGGTAGGCTAGGATAGGAAGTCATTGACTCTTGCGCTATACACTGCTATTCCGTGGGCTTCTGCGCGCTTCTTTGCTCTACTATGCTCTGCTCGACTCTGGGGAGGACAGCAATGGTGGTCGTTGTCCAATAGGCTTTATTACGTTGGTTTATGTTACGATTGGTTAGGTTAGGATAGGGTATCTTTGAATTTTGTGCTATACACTGCTATTCGGTGGATTTGTCTGCTCTGCGTTGCTCTACTGTACCGTACCCGACTCTGGGGAGGCCAGAAATGGCGTTCGTGTCAAGTTGGTTTGTGCTATGTTACGCTTTGCTTGGCTAGGCAAGGTTATGTTTGGTCAGGATAGCTTTGGCTTTTGTGGTATGTACTGCCATTCGGTCGATACCTTCGCTCTGCAGTGCACTACTAGACTCTGCTTGTCTCTGGGTAGGCCGGCAACAGTGTCGCGGCACGTCCTGTTGAGTTGGGTTACGTTTGGTTTGAATAATGTAGGTTATGTTTGGTTAGGATTGCATAGACATTTTTGCTAAACAATGCTATTCGCCGGACTTCTGCGCTCTACTGTGCTCTAGTGTATTCTGATCGGCTGTGGGCAGGCCAACAGTAGTGCTCTCGGCACGTTAGGTTGAGCTATGATACGTTTGGGTATGTTACGTCAGCTGAGGTTAGCACCGGATGGTCTAGTCTTTTGTACTATACACGGGTATCCGCGGATTGCTGCGCTATACTGTGCTCTAGCATACCCCGCTTGGATATGACCTATGTGCTTTACACTGAGATTCTATGGAGTTCTGCGGTCTGCTGTACTCTAATAAATTTTGCTTGCCTCTGGGGAGGCCGGCAGTAGTGGCCGGAATACGTTAGGATGTGTTAAGATACGTTAGCTTATGTTATGTTTGGACAAATTAGGATAGGATAACTTAGACTTTTGCGCTCTACACTGCTATTCGACGGTCTACTGCGCTCTAGTGTGCTTTAGTATGTACTGCTGGGCTCTGCAGAGGCCAGCAATAGTGGTATCTGCACGCTAGGTTGAGTAAGGTTAAGCTGCCCTTGGCTCGGTTGGGTGAGGTTTGAATTGGATTGCATCGACTTTGCGATATGCACTGTTGTTCGGTAGATACTTGTACTCTGCATTGTTCTGCTAGCATCTGCTTGTCTCTGGGAAGGTCAGCAATCGCGGTCTTGGCACGTCTGGTTGAGTTAGTTTGCGTTTGGTATGGATGGCTTTGACTTTTGTGCTATACGCAGCCATTCGTTCGACATCTGCCCTCTGCGTTTCTCTTCTACCATCCGCTTGTCTTTGGGGATGACAGCAATAGTGATCGTGGATTTCTTGGATGCGTGAGGTTACGTTTGGTTAGGTAAGGTTATTGTATGTTTGGTTAGGTTAGGTTAGGCCTGGTTATGTTAGGATATCTTCGACTTTTGTGCTATGCATTGCTATTTGGTGGATTTCTGCGCCCTTCTGTGCTCTACTGAACTCTGCTCGTCTCTGGGGAGGCCAGCAATAATGGTCGAGGCATTGTACATATTGAAAGGCTACGTTTGGTAGTGTTACAATTGGATAGGTTAGGACAGGATAGATGTGACTTTTGCGCCATACACCGCTATTCTGTGTATTCCTTTGCCCTACATTGCTCCACTGTACCTTGCCCGCCATGTGGGATGCCAGTAACAGTGGTCTCGGCGCATTAGTTTGAGTTAGTCTACGTTTGGTTAGGTTATATTAGTCTGGGTTAGGTTCGGATTGCTCTGACTTTCTTGGTATAGACTGCTGCTCGGTGGAATTCTGCACTGCACTGTGCCCTAGCATATTCTTCTCGCCTGCGGGGATGCAGGCAATAGTGTCCTCGGCGCGTTAGGAATGGTTGGGTTGCGCTTGTTTACGTTACGTTTGGTTAGGTTAGGATAGTATAACTTCGAATTTTGCGCTGTACACTGCTATTCGGTAGACTTCTGTGCTCTTCATTGCTCTACTATACCGTATTCGACTCTGGGGAGGCCGGATATGGCGCTTGTGGCACGTTGGGTTGAGTTATGTTACGCTTCGCTTGGCTAGGTAGGGTTACATTTACTCAGGATAGCTTTGACCTTTGTCGTATACACTGCCATTCGGTCGATATCTCCGCTCTGCATTGCACTACTGGACTCTGCTTGTCTCTGGGTAGGCCGGCTATAGTGTTCGTGGCACGTCCTGTTGTGTTAGGTTACGTTTGTTTTGGATAATGTAGGTTATGTTTGGTTAGGATTGCATGGACATTTTTGCTATACAATGTTATTCGACGGATTTCTGCGCTCTACTGTTCTCTAGTATATTCTGCCTGGCTGTGGGCAAGTCAACAGTAATGCTTTCGGCACGTTAGGCTGAGATATGTTGCGTTCGGTTACGTTACGTTTGGTTATGGTACGATAGGATAGCTTACACTTTTGTGCTAGGCACTGCACTGGTTTGGATCTCTGCGCTCTACATTGATCTGCTGCACTCTGCTCGACCCCCGTGATGCCAGCAATAGCGGTCGCAACAAGTTAGGCTGAGTTATGATACGTTGGTTTGGGATACGTCACGTTAGGTTAGGGTTGCTCTGACTTTCGCGTTATTAACTGTTATTAGGTGGAATTCTGCGCTCTACTGTGCTCTACTATACTCTGCTTGTATCTGTGAAGCCCAGCAATAGCGGCCGCTGCACGTTATTTTGAGTTATGGTATGTATGGTTATTTTATGGTGTGTTAGGTTAGGAAACGATGACTTGGTCTTTTGTGCTATGCACTGCTATACGCTGCATTTACGAGTTCTACTGCGCACTAGTATGTTCTGCTTTGCTCTATGCAGTTCAGTAATGATGGTCTAGGTACGTTAGGTTGGGTTACGTAACGCTTGCCTGTTGTATGTTCCGTTACATTGGGCTAGGATGGCTTTGATTTTTGTGTTATACTCTTCTATTTGGTGGATTTCGGCCCTGCTCAACACGACTCTGGAGATGTCAGCAATAGCGGTCGTGGCGAGATGGTTTGTGTTATGATACGTTTGGTTAGGCAACGATCGACTAGGCTTGGAGGTGATATCTTTGACTCTATACTGCTATTCGGCGGACTTCAGCGTACTGCATTGCTCTAGTGAGTTCAGTTGACTCCGGGAAGCCAGCAATAGTGGTCTCGGCACGATAGATTGTGTTAGGCTACGCTTGGTTAGGTTTCGTTTGCTAGGATTATATTTGGATAGCATTGACTATCGTGGTTCACACGGTTATTCGGTGCATTTCTGCGCTCTGCTGGGCTCTACTGCACTCTGCTTGGCTCTGGGGAGTCCATTTGCTGCGACCGCGGCACGTTGCTTTGAGATATTCTACGCCTGTTTGTGCCAGATTAGCTCAGGTTAGGTTAGGACATATTCGAGTTTTGTGCTATTCAGTGCAATGCGGCGCGGTTTCTGCGCACTAGAGTGCTCTAGTACATTCTGCTTTTCTTTGTGAAGGCTAGCAATAGTGGTCACGCCAGGTTAGGGTCAGTTAGGCTACGTTTGGCTATGTTAGGACAGGCAGCTTTACCCTGTGTGCTGTACACTGCTCTTCCGCGAATCTCTGCGAACTAATATGCTCTAATATGCTCTGATTGCCTCTGGGGTGGCCAGCGATAGTGGTCTCGGCACGTTAGTTTGAGTAGTGTTACGTTTCGTTTGGTTTGATAAGGAAGGCTCGGTAATGGTTTCACTGACTTTTGTCCCATACCCTGTTTTTCGGTGGATTTCTGAGATCTACTGTACTTTGCTATGTTCTGCCGGGCTATGGGGAGGCCAAGAGCAGTAGCCGCTGCACGTTACGTTGAGAGATGCTGCGTTTGGTTATATTAGGTTAGTTTATGATATCATAGACTCTTGTGCTGTTCAGTAAAATGCAGTGGATTTCTGCGCACAATTGCTCCCTAGTACACTCAGCTTGTCTCTGTCGAGGCCATCAATAGTGGTAGCGTCCTGTTAGGTCGAGTTACGTTAGGTTTTGTTATGTTTCGTTTGGCTAGGTTTGGATACGCTAATTTGTCCTCTGTGCTATACATTGCCATTCGCTTGATTTCTGCGCTTTAATGTGCTCTAATATGCTCCGCTTGGTTCTACGAAGGCTATCAATAGCGGTCGCGGCACGTTATATTGCGTTATGCTACCTTTGGATGGGATAGGATGTGCCGGGTTAGGTTAGGGTATCCTCTACTTTTGTGTTGCACACTGCTATTCGGTGGATTTCTGCGCTCTACATTGCTCTACTATACTCGGCCCGAACCGCGGGAGGCGAGCAATAGCGGTCGTGGAACGATACTTTGAGTTATGTTATGTTTGGTTATGTTAGGTTTGGCTACGGATGGATATGATCGCCTTGACTTTCCCGCTGTACACTGTTTTTAGGTGGATTACTCTGATCTTCTGTGCCCTAATGTATTCTGCTATGCTCTGGTGATGCCAGCAGCAATGGTCGCCGGATGTTACGTCCAGTTATGCTGCGTTCGGTTTGGTTGTGCTAGGAAAGGTTAGGTCTGGATATCCTCGACTTTTATAACGTACGCTGCTCTTCCGTGGATATCTGCGCTCCATATTGCTCTACTGTACTCTGCTCGACTCTGGAGTGGCGAGCGACAGTGGTCGTGGCACGTCTGGTTGTGGTAGGTTACGTACGGTTAGGTTGGGTTAGGTTAAGTTTAATCAAGGTAGCTGTGACCTTCGTTTTATACACTGCTCTTCCGTGGACTTCTGTGATCCACTGAGCCCTGCTACACTCTGCTTGTCTCTGGGGAGGCTAGGAGCAGTGGTCGCGGCAAGTCATGTTGAGTCATGCTACGTTCGGTTAAGTTAGGCTGGGACAGTTTATGTTCGGGTATCAGCGACTCTTTTGCTCTTCACTGCAATGCGGTGGATTTCGGCGCACTACTGTGCTCTGGTACGCTATGCTTGTCTCTGTGGGGGCCAGCAATTTAGGTCTGGTCGTGTTAATTTGTGTTAGGGTTCGTTTGGGTATGATGCGTTCGGCTAGGTTAGGTTATGCTACATTGACTTTTGGGATTCACACTGCTTTTCGGTGGGTTCCTGTGATCTACTGTGCTCTACTACATTCTGCTTTGCTCCGTGGAGTCCAGGAGCATTGGTCGCGGCACGTCATGTATGGGTTATGCCGCGTTCGGTTAGGTTAGATTGGGTCAGGTTAGGTTAGGATATCTACGCCTCTTGTTCTTTTCACTGCAATGCGGTGGGTTTCTGCGCTCTAGAGCGATACAGTACATTCTGCTGTGATCTGTGGGGCCAGCAATAGTGGTCTCGCCACGGTATGTTGATTTACACCGCGTTTGGGTAAGTTAGGTATGGCAAAGTTGTGTCAGGATACGTTTGACTTTTGTGCTGTACACTGCAATGCGGTTGATTGCAGCGCTCTTGCATGCGCTAGCATTTTCTGTTTAGCTCTGGGGAGGCCAGCAGTAGTGGTCTCGGTGCGTAAGGTTGAACTATGCTACGTTCGGTTATTTTACGTTTGGTGATAGTAGGATAAAATAGCTTAGACCTTTGTGCTATACGCTGCTATCCGTCGATTTCTGTGCTCTGCACCGTTCTAATATTTTCCGCTTGGCTCTGGCGATGCCAGCAGCAGTGGCTGCGGCTCGTTACGTTCAGTAATGATATATTTGGTTAGGTAAAGTTCGGCCGGGTTGGGTTAGGGTATCCTCGACTTCCGTAACATACACTGTTATTCGGTGGATTCCTGCTCTCGAAATTCCTCTACTATACTCTGCCCGACCCTGGGAGGCGAGCAACAGTAGCCGTCGCAAGTTCGGTTGAGTTATGTTACGATAGGATAGGACAGGTTAGGCTACATTCGGTTACTATAGCTCCGTCCTTCCTGCTGTACACTGTTACTTGGTGGATTTCTGCGGTTTACTATGCTCTACTACATTCAGCTTGGCTCCGGGGAAGCCAGAACAGTGGTCGCGGCGCGGTATGTTGTGTTATGCTGCGTTCTGTTAGGTTAGGTTGCATCAGGTTAGGTTACGATATCTACGGCTTTTGTGCTACTCACTGCAATGCTGTGTATTTCGGCGCACAACTGTGCTCTAGGACGTTCTGCTCGTATCTGTAGGGGACAGCAGTAGTGATTCCGTTTTGTTAGGTTGAGATAGCTTACGTTTGTATATGTTACCTTAGGCTAGGTTAGGAGGGCCTACTTTGACTTTTGTGCTATACTCTGTTATTCCGTTGATTTCTACGCTCTAGTGTGCACTAGTACGCTCTGCTTGGCACTGGGTTGGCCAGTAATTGTGGTCTCGGCACGTTAGGTTTGGCTTCGTTTCGTTTCGTCAGGTATGGGTAGTGAGATTAGGCTAGGTTATCTACAGCTTTTGTGCACTACATTACAATGCGGCGGATATCTGCGCCCTGCTGTGTTGCAGTATATACTGCTTGGCGCTGGGGAGGCTAGCAATGGTGGTCTCGGCAGGCTGGGTTGAGCTAGGCTACGTTTGGTTGTGTTACGTTTAGTGGGGTTAGGATATGAGAGTTTATAATTTTGTGCTATATACCACTATCAGTGGAAACCTGCGCTCTACTGTGTGCCAGTATCTTCTGCTTGGTTCCTTCGAGGTGAGCAATAGTGGTCTCGGCACGTTAGGTTGTGATAGGCTACGTTTGGTTAGGCCATGTCAGGTAATGCTTGGTTAGGATGGCTTCGACTTTCGTGCTATACACTGTTACTCGGTGGATTTCTGCACTCATGTGCGCTCTTTTACATTCTGCTTGACCCTAGGGAGGCGAGCAATAGTGGGCGCGCCACGTAATGCTAGGGTACGCTACGTTTGGTTAGGTTACGTTAGCTTGGCTTAGGTCTGGATATATACGGCTTTTGTGCTGTGGACTGTGATTCTATAGACTTCTGCGCCCTACTGTCCTGTACTAAGTTCTGCTCGACTTTGAGCTGCCCAGCAATAGCGATCGGGGTACGATAGGTTGAGTTATGTTGCCCTTGGTTATGTCAAGATTGGATTTATCAGGATAGGAAAGCTTTGGCCTGTGTGCTGTACACTGCTATTCGGTGGACTTCTGTGCTGCAGTGTGCTCTAGTATGTTCTGCTTGTCTCGGTGGTAGCCAGCATTAGTGGTCTCGACACGTTATGTTGAGCCATCCTACATTCGGTTATGTTGCGCTTGGTGAGGTTACGATAGGCTACTTTGCCTTTTGTGGTATTCACCGCTATTTGGTGTGTTTCTGCGGTCTACTGTGTTCTGCTACACCGTGCTTGCCTCAAGCGTGGCCAGGAGCAGCGGTCGCGGCAAGTTATGTTAAGCTATACTGCGTTCAGTTAAGTTAGGGTATGTCAGGTTAGGTTAGGGTGTCTTCAGTCGCGGCATGTTATGTTAAGCTATACTGCGTTCAGTTAAGTTAGGGTATGTCAGGTTAGGTTAGGGTGTCTTCGACTTTTTTACTACACACTGCTGTTCCCTGGATTTTTGCGCTCCACATTGCTATACCATGTCCTGCTTGGCGCAGGAGTGGCCGGTTATAGTGGTCTTGGAACATTAGGTTGAGTTATGTAACGTTTCGTTGGGATTGGATAGGATTCATAGGTTAGGCTATCTACAGCATTTGTGCTATACTCTACAATGCAGTGGACTTCTGCGCTCTGCAGTGCTCTAGCAATTTCTGCTAGGCGCACGGGAGGCCAGCAATAGTGGTATCGGCGCGTTAGGTTGATTTATGTTACGTTTGATAGGGATACATTAGGTTAGTGTAGGGGAAGATAGCTTCGACTTTTGTGCTGTACGAAGCTATTCGGTACATTTCAGCGATCCACTGTGCTCTAGCATGCTCTGGTTGGCTCCGTGCAGGCCAACAATCGCGACCTCGGCACGTTGCACTTATTTCGGTTATGTTCGGTTGGGTCACATCAGTTTGGGTTTGGCATTCGTAGCTTTGACTCTCGCGGAATACACTGCTATTCGGTGGATTTCTGCAATCTAGTGTGCTCTAATACATTGAGATTTGCTGCGGGGGTGCCAGCAATAGCGATACCGGCAAGTTACGTTGAGTTGTGCTACGTTTGGTTAGGTTAGGGTTTCTTTGTCTTCTGTGCTTTACGCTGCAATTCGGCGGACTTTACTCTGGTATATTCTGGGTGTTTCTGCGCAGGTCAGCAATAGTGGTCTAGGCACGTTAGGTTGAGCTAGGGTACGTTTGGTTTTGTTATGCTTGGTTACGTTAGGCTAGAGTAACTTTGGCCTTTGCGTTGTAAACATCAATTCGTTGGGTTTCTGCTCACTTCTGTGATCAAAGATGCTCTGCTTTGTTCTGTCGAGCCAGAAATTGTGACCGCGCCACGTTAGGTTGTGCTAGGTTACGTTTGGTTAATTTTGGTTTACTTGGGTTAGGTTAGGATACCTTTGATTTCTTTCCTGTACACTGTAATGCGGCGGACCTCTGCGCTCTACTGTGCTCTAGTATGTTCTGCTTGCCACTGGGGAGGACAGAAATATGTGTATCGGCTCGTTAGGTTTAGTTACTCCACGCTTGATTTGTTTAGGTTGCGTGAGGTTATTTTGGGACCTATTTAACTTTCGTGCTTCACGCTGCTATTTGGTGGCACTCTGCGCTCTGCTGTTCTCTAATACCTTCTGTCTCTCTCCGCGGAAGTCATGAATAGTGGTCTAGGCAAGTTAGGTTGGTTCAGGTTACGCTTGTTTACGTTATACTTGGTTGGGCTAGGCTATGATAGCTATGACTTTTGTGCTATACACTGCTATTCGGCGGATTCATGAGCTCTACTGTTTCCTAATAAGCTCTGCTTTGCTCTGGGTATGCCAGAAACTGTGGCAGCGGCGCGTCATGTATATCTGGGTTATGTTTCGTTAGGTTAGGTTTGTTTGGGTTAGCAGATGGTATATTTGGCTCTTGTGCTGTACTCTGAAATGCGGTGGACCTCTGCGCTCCGATGTGCTCTAGTATTTTCTGCTTGCGTCTATGGAGGCCAGCAATAGTAGTCTCGGCACGTTAGGTTGAGTTATATTACGTTTGGTTAGCTTAGGCCTTGGCAAGCTCGGTCATCTTTTCTTCGACTTTCGTGCTATGCACTGCTATTTGGAGGATTTCTGCACTCTGCCGTTCACTACTATATTATGCTTGGCCCTGGGAAGAACAGCAGTAGTCGCGGCACGTTATGTTGAGCTAGGCTACACTTGATTAGGTTGTGTCAGGTCATTTTTGGGTATCGTGGCTTCGACTTTCCTGCTATACACTATTATTCGGCGGGTTCCTGTGATCTACTGTGCTCTGCTGTATTCTCCATGGGACCGGGGAGTCCAGCAATATTGGTCGCGGCTCGGCATGTTGAGCTGCGTATCGTTAGGTTATGTCACATTTGTTTGGGATAAGTCCGGATGGCTTTGTCTTTTCTGCTGTACACTGTGTCACTATGGATATCTGCGCTCTACTCTCCTCTAATAAGTTCTGTATCTCTCTGAGGAGGGCATCAGTAGTGGTCTCGACAGGTTAGGTGGAAATAGGTTTCGTGCGGTTACGTTACGGTTGGTTAGGATAGGATATGGTAGTTTTGACTTTTGTGCAAGACGCTGCTATAAGGTGCACTTCTGCGTGCTTTTGTGCTCTAATACATTCTTGTTGGCTCTCGGGATGCCAGCGTTAGTGGTGTCGGCACGCTGGGTTGTGCTATGTTACAGTTGGCGCGGCTAGGTTAGGACAGGCTTGGTTAATATGGCTTTGACTTTTGAGCTGTACACTGCTATTCAATAGATATATGTGCACTGCATTGCTCTACTAGCATCTGCTTGTCTTTGGGGAGGCCAGCGATAGCGTTCGTGGCAAGTTTGGTTGTGTTAGGCTACGTTCGGCTAGGTATGGTTTGGTTCGTTTTGGGTAGGATAGCTTTCGCTTTTGTGACTTACGCTGCTATTCGGTGGGTGTCGGCTCTCTACTGTGCTCTAATATACTATGCTTGGCGTTGGGGAGTCCAGAAATAGTGGTCTCGGCACGATCGGTTCAGTTTGGCTGCGCATGGCTGGCATTCGTGTGGATTGGTTAGGATATGATACCTATGATCTGTACACAGCTATATGGTGGACTTCTGTGCGCTATTGTGATCTAATGCTTCCTGCTTTGCTCTGGGAGTTCTAGAAATAGTAGCCGCGGCGGGTTACGCTGTCTTAGGTTACGTTTGGTTAGGTTTGGTTTGTTTGGGTTAGGGTAGGATATCACTGACTTTCGTGCTATGCACTGCACTTCTATGGACCTCTACACTCTACTCTACCCGAATAGTCCCTGCTTGGCGATGGGGAGTTCAGCAGTAGTTGGATAGGCACGTTTGGATGGAATTGGATACGTTTGGTTGCGTTAGGTTTGGTCAGGTTATGTTAGGATGTCCCTTACCTTCCGCTTTACAATCCAATGCGGCGGACTTCTACGTTCTACTGTGCTCTAGTATATTTTGCTTGGCTATGTGAAGGCTAGCAGTAGTGGTCTCGGCTCGTCTGGTTGAGTCACTCTGCGCTTGGTTACGTAACGTTTGGTTAGGCTCAGACGGGATAGCTTTGACTTTATTGCTACACACTGCTATTCGACGGGTTTCTGTGCTTTACTGTGCTCTAATATTCCCTGCCTGGCGCTGAGGATGCCAGTAATGGTAGTCTCGGCACGTTAGGTTGTGCGAGGCTACGTTTGGCTAGGTTATGTTAAGTTTGGTTATGTTCGGATAGTATAACTTTGACTTTTGCGCTATACACCGCTATTTGGTGGATTCCAACGCCCTTCGTTGCTCTACCATACTCTTCTCGACCCTGGGGCGGCCAGCAGTGGCGGTCGTGGCACGTTTGGTTGAGATAGACTACGTTTGGTAAGTTTAGGTATGGTCAGGCTTTAGTCAGTTTAGCTCTGACATTTCTACCATATACCGCTGTTCGCACGATTTCAGCATTCTACATTACTCTGCTGTAATCTGCTTACTCCTCGTGACAACAGCAATAACGGACGCGACACGTAAGCTTGGGTTACGTTACGTCTGCTTGTGCCACAATTGGTTAGGTTTGGTGTGATAGCTTTGACTTTTGTGCTTTACACTGCTATTCTTTGTATTCCTGCGCTCTGCTGTGCTGTATCATAATCTGCTCATCTCTGGGTAGGCCAGCAACTGTGGTCTGTGCGCGTCAGGATAAGTTAGGCTGCCATTGGATAGGTTACGTTTGGTCACGTTTGGTAAGGACACGTTCGACTTTTGTGCTTTGCACCGCAGTGCGTGCCTTGCTCTGGGGGGGGGGGGGGGAGGGGGCAATGTGGTCTCGGCACCTTAGGTTCAGTTAGGTTACGATCCGTTAGTTTCTGTTAGCTTGGTTAGGCTTGGATAGCTTTCACTCCGTGGTACAAACTGTTGTAAGGCTGATTCCTGCTCACTGCTAGACTCTGCTATATTCTGGTGGTTCTTGGGGAGACCAGCACTAGTGGTCGCTATACATTATGTTGAGCTAGGCTACTTTTGGTTAGCTTACGTTGGTTTGGGTTAAGTTTGGTTATTTTCGACCTTTCTGCCTTATACTGCGATTTTATGGATTTCTGCGCTCTACTCCCCTTACTATACTCCGCATGGGTGTGGGGAGGCCAACATTAGTGGTCGCCGCGCGTTAGGTTGCGGTAGGTTACGTTTGGTAATGTTACGAGTGGTCAAGTTAGGAGAGGATATCTTCGACTTTTATGCTGTTCACTGCAATGCTGGTGACCTCGGCGCTCTACTGTTCTCTAGTATATTTCGCTTACCTCTGGGGTGGCCCGTAATGGCGTCTCAGCACGTTTGGTTGGGAGAGGCTAGGTTTGGCATGGTTAAGTAGGCTTTGGCTTGGTTTGGGTAGCTTCGGCTTTTCAGCAGCACGCTGCGCTCCTATGGGTACCCGCCATCTACTCTACTTTATTATGCTCTGCGTGCCACTGTGGAGGCCTGCAATACTAGTCGCGGCACGTTGGGCTGGGATGGATTACGTTTGGTTGGGTTACGTTTGGTTGCGTTAGAATAGGGTAGCATTGACTTTTGCGCTATACACTGCGGCTCTATGGATTTCTGCACTCTACTGTCCTCTAACATGTTCTGCTCCCATGTGGCGAGGCCAGAAATGGTGGCCGCCGCACGTTAGGTTGAGCTATGCTACGTTTGATCACATTAAGTCTTGATATACTAGGAAATCTTGGCACTGACTTTTGTGCTACTCGCCGCTACTGGGTGGATATCTCTCCAGTAGTGTGCCCTAGCATGCTCTGCGTGCCTCTGGTGAGGCGAGTAGCAGAAGACTCTGCGCGTCACGTTAATATGTGCTACGACTGGTTAGTTTAGGTCATGTCAGGTAAGGTTCGGATGTCTTCGACTTTTTTGCTAGACACTGTAGTGCTTTGTGTTTCTGCGCCTTACTGTGTTCTAGTATATTCCGCTTGGCCCTGGAGAGGCCAGCAGTGGTGGCCTCGGCACGTTTGGTTTAATTACGCTACGTTTGGCTTTGTTACGTTTTGTGAGGTTAGGATAGGATAGTTTAGACTTTTGTGCTGTACACTGTTATCCGCGTATTTCTGCGATCTACTGTCTTCTAATATTTTGTGGCTGTCCCTGGTGAGGTCAGCAGTACTGGTCACGGCACGTTCTGTTTAGTTAGGCTACGTTCGGTTATGTTATGTTAGGCAAGGTTTTCTTAGGATGGCTTTGACCATCGTACTATACATTATTATCCGGCGGATTTCTGTGATCTTCTGTGCTCTAATATATTCTGCTTTGCTCTGGGGAGACCGGCAGCAGAGGTCGCGGCACGCTGTACTGAGTTATGATATACTTGTTTATGTTAGGTTAGGATAAGTTGTGCTATTCACTGCAATGCTGAGGACTTCTGCGCTCTACACTGCTATAGTACACTCTCCTTGTCTCTGTGGAGGCCAGCAATACTGGTCTCGCCATGTTAGGCTGAGTTAGTTTACGTTTGGATCTCCCACGTTTGCCTAGGTTAGGATAAGTTACTATTGCTTTCGTGCCTTACACTGCTCTTCCGTGGATTTCTGTGATCTACTGTGTTCTACTACATTCTGCTTGGATCCGAGGATGCCAGGAGCAGCAGTCGCGGCGCGTCACTTTGAGTTATGCTACGTCTGGCTATGTTAGGCTAGGTCAAATTAGGTTAGGATATATAGGGCCTTTTGTGATATTCACTGCGATACAATGGATTTCTGCACTCTACTCTCCTCTTGTATGTTCGTCCCGACTCCGTGTAGACCAGAAACTGTTGCCGCCGGGCGTAAGGTCGAGTTGCGGTACGTTCGGTTATGCTATGGTTGGATACATTTGGAAAGGATAACAGCTACTTTTGTGCTATACACTGCTATTCGGTTGATGTCTGCACTGCAGTGTCCTGTGGTATGTTCTTCAATGCTGTGGCGAGGCCAACAATAGCGATCTCGGCACGTCATGTTCAGCTGTGCTACCAAGGGTTAGGTTAGGTTATGTCAGGTAAGGTTCGGATAACTTTTACTTTTTAGCCCTACATTACAATGCGGTGGATTTCTGCCATCTACTGTGCCCTAATATGTTCTTGTTGGCTCTGCGGTGACAAGTAAGTGTGTTCTCGGCTCATTAGATAGAGTTAGGTTACGTTTAGATACGTCGGGCCAGGATGGCGTTGGCTCTTGTGCTATACACTGCTATTCGGTGGATGCCTGCGCTCTACATTTCTCAGCTATTCTCTTCTCGACCATCGGGAGGACACCAATGGTGGTCGTGGCACTTTGGGTTCAGTAATGTTATGTTCGGTTAGTCTACGTTAGGTTAGGTTTGAAGAGGATAGCTTCGACTTTTGTGCTATACATTGCTATTCGTCGGACTTCTGCGCTCTAGGGTGCTCTGTTTGACACTGGGTACGCTAGAAATAGTGGTCGCGTGACGTTAGTTTATGTTATGCTACGTTTGGTTAGGTTATGTTTGTATAGGCTTGGTTTGGACAGCTTTGACTTTTGTGGTATACAAGGCCACCCGGTGGAATTGTCAGCTCTACTGTGCCCTTGTATGTTCTGCGTGGCTCTGGGAGGCCAGCCATAGGCGTCTCGGCACGTTAGGTTGGTTTGTACTATGTTTGGTTATGATACGATTGGATAGGTTAGTTGCGGGTGCCTTTGACTTTTGCTTTGTACATTGTCCTTCAGTGGGCTCCTGCGCTCTACTGTGCTCTAGTGTGCTTTGCTTGCCTCTGGGGAAGCCGGTAATAGTAGTCTCGTCGCCTTATGTTTAGTTAGGCTAAGTTTGGTTACGTTGCGTTAGCCTGGGTTTGATCCGATAGATTTGACTTTCGTTTTATACACAGCTATTCGGGGGACTTCTACGGTGCACTTTTCTCTAGTATGTTCTGCTTGGCTCTGGGAAAGCCTGTAATAGTGGCCTCGGCACGTTAGATTCAGATAGGATACGTTTCGCTAGGTTATGCTAGCTTTGGTTGGACTTGGGTATCATCGAACCTTCTGGTTTACACTGCGATTCTCTGAATTTCTGCGCACTACTCTCCTCTATTATGCTCTGCTCGGCCCTGGGGAGACCAGCTATAGTCGTCGTGGCACGATAGGTTTCGTTAGGCTACGTTTGGTAATGTCACGATTTATTAAGTTAGGGTAGGGTAGCTGCGTCTTCTGCGCTATACGCAGCTATTCGGTGGATCTCTACGCTCAAAATAGCTCTGCTCCACTCTGCTCGACTCTGGGGAGGACAGTAATCGTGGGCTCGGCACGTTAGGTTGAGTTAGGCTACGTTTGGTTTGGTTATGCTTTCTAGGGTTTTGTTTGGATACCTTTGCCTCTCGTGATATACACTGTAGTACGGTGCACCTCTGCCCCCTACTGCACTATTGTATAGTCTGATTGGCTCTGTGGAAGTTAGCAATGGTGGTCTCGACACGTTAGATTGTATTAAGCTACGTCCGGTTGTGTTACAGGTAGTAATTTTAGGACAGTGCATCTTCGACTATTGGGCTATGCACCGCGGATCTATGGATTTCTGTGCTGTACTCCCCTCTATTATGTGCTGCTCTGACCTGGAGAGGCCGGCAATAGCGACACGATCGGTTATGTTAGGTTACGCTCGGTTTGGCCAGGGTACGCTGAGTTTGGTCATGTTGGCTTTGGCGTTTGTGCTATACACTGCTATTCGGAGGATTTCTACGCTCGACCGTGCTCTTATATATTCTGTGTCGCTATGTGGTGTCCAGCAGTAGTGCTCTCGGCACGTTAGGCTGAGGTAGGTGACGTTTGTATGTATTACGTTTGAATAGGTTAAGACACGATGGATATGACTTGTGTACTATACACTGCCATTCGGTGGATTTCTGTGCTGTTCATTGCTCTGCTATACTCTGCTCGACTCGAGGGTGACCAGAAACAGTGGTCTTGGTACGTTAGGTTCGGTTAGGTTACGTTTGTTTATATTACGTTTAGATGTGTTATTATAGGATAGAAGTTACTTTTGTGCTATGTACTGCTATTCGGCGGATTTCTACGCACTACATTGCTCTACCATACTCTTCTCGCCTCGGGGGAGGCCAGTAACAGTTGTCTCGGCACGTTAGGTTGAGTTGGGCTACGTTCGGTTAGGATATATTATTATGGGTTGGTTTCGGATTTCCACGAATTTTGTAGTTTAAACTGCTGTTTGGTGGACTTCTGCGCTCTACTCTGCTCTAGTATGTCGTTAATGGCTCTGGGTACTACATACATCGTGTTCGCCGCACGTTATACTGTGTTCGTTTACGTTTGGCTACGTTACGATGGGCGGGATTAGGAGGTGGAATCTTTGACTTTTCTGCTATACATTGCTTTTCCGCGGTTTCCAGTGCTCTGCAGAGCTCTAGTGAGGTCGGCTTGGCACCGGGAAGCCCAGTAATGTTGGTCTGGGCACGTTACGTTTAGTTATGTTACGTTCTGTCAGGACTGGTTAGGCTAAGTTTGGTCAGAATGGGTCCGACATTTGTGCCCTACAATGCTATTAGGCGGATTTGTGCGCTCTATTGTGCTGTAGTACATTCTTCTTGGCTATGGGGTGGCCAGCAGTAGTGCTCTCGAGAGGTCAGGCCGAGCTTTGTTGCGTTCGATTGTGTTACGTTTGGTTACGTTAGGAAGCGATGGCATGAACTTTTGTGGTGCACACTGCTATACGGTGTAACTCTGCGCTCTTATGCGCTCTGATATGTTCCGCTACGCTCTGAGCAGCTCAGTAGTAGCGGCCTAGGCACGTTAGGTTTGGTAACGCTACGTTTGGTTATGCTATGCTTGGTTACGTTAGGCTAGGATAGCTATGACCTTTGTGCTGTACACAGCTATTCGATAGATTTCTGCGCTCTACTGTGATCAAATACTCCCTGCCTTGCTCCGGGTATCCCAGAAAGTGTGGCCGCGGTGCGTTAGGTTTTGTTAGGTTACGTTTGGTTAGTTTGGGTTAGTTTGGGTTTGGTTAGTAAGGCTTTGACTTCCGTGCTATGCACGGCCATACTATGGACATCTGCACTGCTCTACCCTAATATGCCCCGCTTGGCAGTGGGGAGTGCAGCAATAGATGGCTAGCCACCTTAGGTTGCGTTTCGCTATGTTCGGTTAGGTCAGGTTAGGTTGGGTTATGTTAGGATATCTTCTACTTTTCTGCTTTGCATTCAAATGCGGTGGATTTCTGCACTATACTCTGCATCAGTATACTCCGCTTGGCTCTGGGGAGGTCAGCAATGGCGGTGTAGGCACGTTAGGTTTAGTTATTCTACATTTGGTTAGGTTGGGTTCGGCCACGTTAGGTTCGAATATCTATAGCTTTTGAGGTATACACTGCTAATTGGTTGCTGAGCCACTGTGCTCTCCTGTACTCTGCCCGACCCTTGGGAGGCCAGAAATAATGGTCGATGCACGATAGATTTTGCTATGTTACATTTGATAATGCTACGATTGGTCAGGCGAGGAGAGGATAGCTGTGACTTCTGTGCTGTACACCGCTATTCGGTGGATTCATACTATCCTCATTGCTCTACTGTACTCTGCTTGATTCTGGGGAGTTCAGAAATCGAGGTCGCGGCACGTTATGCTACGTTATGCTACGTTTGGAATGTAACGATTGTTTGGGTTAGGTTTGGGTAGCTTTAACATTTCTGCTTTACATTGCGATTCTATGGGTTTCCGCGCTCTACCCTCCTGTAATATGTTCTGCGTGGCTCTGCGTAGGACAGCAATACTGTTCGCGGCACGTTAGGTAGGGTCAGGCTATGTTGGATAGTTTAAGTCAGGACAAGTTCTGTTGGGATATCTTCGACTCTTGCGCTGTACACTGCAATGCGGCGGATTTCTGCGGCCTACTGAGCTCTAGTATATTCTGTTAGGCTCGGTAGAGGCCAGCAATAGTTTTCGCGGCACGTTGGGTTGATATACGTTACGCTTGGCTATGACATGTTTCGCTCGGTTAGGACACGTTTGCTTTGACATTAGTGCTCAACACTGCTATCCCATGGTCTCCTGCGCTCTACTCTCCTGTAATATTCTCTGCTTTACTATGCGGAGGCCAGCAGTATTCGCCTAGACACGTAAGGTTAATATAGGTTACGTTTGGTTATATTACGTTTGGCTTGGTTAGGATAGGGTAGCTTCGACATTTGAGTTATACACTGGTTTTCGGTGGATATCTACGCTCTACATTGCTCTACTATACTCGGCTCGACTCTGGGCATGCGAGTAATAGTGGTCTCGGCACGTTAGTTTGAGTTATGTTGCTTTTGGATAGTCTAGGTTAGATCATGTTATGTCACGGTACCTTCGATTTTTGTACCGTACACTGCAGCGCGGCTGATTTCTGCACTCTACTGTGCTCTAGTTCATTCTGCTTTGCTCTTTGGAGGAGATTAATAGTGTCCTCGGCACGTTAGCCTGTGCAACGTTACGTTTGGATATGTTTGGACAGGGTAACTTTGACTTTGGCGATATGAACAGCAACTCTATGGACTTCAGCGCTCTACTCTCCACTCAAATGTTCTGCTTGGCTCTGGGCAGGGTAGCTATAGTTATCTCGGCTCTACAGCTTGGGATATGTTACTCTAAGCTACGGCACGCTTGGTTCGGTTAGGATAGGGTAGCTTTGGCTTTTGCGCTACACGCTGTGATTCTATGGATGACAACGTGCTCCTCTCCTCTAGCATGTTCTGCTTGGCACCGGGGTTGGCAGCAATGCAGGGCCCGCCACGTTGGGTTGAGTTATATTACTCTTCGATGCGGTAAGTTGGGCTAGGTTAGGATAGGATAGCGTTGACTTTCATGCTGTACACGGCTTTTCGGTGGATTCCTGCGGACTGCTGTTCTCTAATATCTTCTGCTTGGCTCTGTGGAGGCAAAGAATGTCAGTCTCGGCACTTTAGGTTGAGCTGTCTATGTTCGGTTGTGTAACGATTTCTTATGTTATGATAAACTACCTTCGAGTTTTGTGACACACACTGCTATTCCGTGGATCTCATCGCTCTACTCTGCCCTAATATGCTCTGCTTGGCCAAGAGGAGTCCAGCAAATGTGGTCTCGGCGCGTTAGGTTGAGTTATGCTACGTTTGGTTAAGTTATGGCAGCGTAGTTATGGCTTTTGCCCTATACACAGCTATCCTATGGATATCCGCACTCTACTCTCCTCTAATATGCTCCGCTTGGCTCTGGGGAGGGCAGCAATTGTGGTCTCGGCACGTTAGGTTGGGACAGTTTACGTTCGGCTTGGTTAGGTTAATTTGAGTATGGATAGAAGAGCTTTGACTTATCTGCTGTACACTGCTATTCTAGGTTCTCCTTCTATCCACTCTCCTGCAATATACTCTGCTTGGCGATGGGGAGGCCAACAGTAGGAGTCTAGGCATGTAAAGTTGAGTTATGTTACATTTGTTATGATGAGTTTTGTTAGGTTATGATAGAATAACATTCAAGTTTGTTCTATACTCTGCTGTTAGGAAGATTTCTATGCTCTACATTGCCCTGCTATACTCCACTCGGCCCTGAGGAGGCCAGAAGTACAGCACTCGGGACGTCAATTTGAACTAGGCTACGCGCGGTTATGTTACGTTTGTGTGTATTTGCTATGGATTGCTATACATTTTTGTTTGGTCGATTTTTGATCTCTACTCTGCTCTGCCATATCCTGCTTCGCCCTGGGGAGTCCAGGAACAGTGGTCGCTGCGTGTCACGTTGTGATGGGCTGCGTTTGGCTAGGTTAGATCAGGACCGGTACGGTTGGCATATCCTTGACTTTTACGCTATACACTGCTATGCGGCTGATTACTGTGCTCCACATTGCTCTACTATACCCTGCTTGTCTCTCTGGAGGCCGTCAATTGCTGTTGTGGCACGTTAGGTTGTGCTAGGCTACGTATGGTTGTGTTAGGTTAAGATATCTTTGGCTTTTGTGCTATACGCTGCTATTGGGTGCGTCTCTGCGCTCTAATGTGCTCTAGTATGCTTCGCCTGGCTCTGCGGAGGCCAGCAATACTGGTCGCGGCACGTTAAGTCGAGACACTCAATGTTTGGTTAGGTTAGGCTGGGATATGTTCGGTCAGGAAATCTTCGACTTTTGTGCTGCGCACTGAAATACGCCGGATTTATGTGCAATACGCTGCTAGCCGATGCACCCCGGCGCTCTACTTTCCACCAATATATTCTGCTTTGCTCAGTGGACGCCATCATTGTTGCAATCCGCACGTTATATTGAGTTAGGTTTCGCTTCGTCAGGTTAGGCTGGCTCAAGTTTGGAAGTTATCGCTACGACTTTGTGCTGTACACTGCTGTTAGTTGGATTCCTCCGCTCTACTGTGTCGTAATACGATTTGCTTGGCTCTCTGGGGGACAGTAATAGTGGTTTTGGCACATTAGTTTGAGTTTTGTTACTTTTTGTTAGATTAGGACACTTTAGGCTGGGATAGGGTTGCTTTGACTTTTCTCCTATGCGCTGCTATTCTATGCACTCCGGCCCTCCGCTCTCCCCTAATATTTTCTGCTTGACGGTGGGGAGGCCAGCAACATTGGCCCAGGCACACTAGGTTTGGTTAAATTACGTTTGGTATGTTACGTTTGGCTAGGTTAGTATATAGTGACTCCCAGTTTTGTGCTATACTTTGCTGTTCGGTGGATTTCTGCGCCTCGCATTGCTCTACTACACTCTGCTCGAATCTGCGGAGGGCAGCAATTGTTGCGGCGGCACGTTAGGTTGAGTTAAGTTACGTTTGGTAGGTTAGGCTGGTCTAGGTTTCGCTAGGGAACCACCGACGTAAGCGCTTTGCACTGCTTTTTGGTGGATTTCAGCGCTCTACTCGGCTCTAATATGTTCCGCTTGGCTCAAGGGACGCCAGGAATTATGGTGTCGGCTCGTTAGGTTTAATTAAGCTACGTTTGCTTCGATTAGATCGGGACAATTCAGGATATGACATCTTTGACTCCTGTGATATACACTGCTGGTCGGTGGCATTCTGAGCTGTACGGTACGCTAGTTTATTCTGCTTGGCTCTGGGGATACAAGCAATAGCGTTCCCGGCACGTTAGGTTGAGATAGGCTACGCTAGGCTGGGTTACGCCAGTTTGGGTAAGCTTTGGATAACTTTCACTTTTCTGCTGTACACTGCTATTCTATTGATCTCTGCGCCCTGCTCTGCTCTAACATGTTCTGCTTAGCTCTCTGGAAGCCGGCAATTATGCTCGGGGCACGTTAATTTCTGTTAGGTTACGTTCTGTTAGTTTGGGTTAGATGGGATTAGGTCCGGATAGCACTGACCATTGTGCTCAACACAGCTGCTCTATGCACACCTGCGCTCTACTGTGCTCTATCATACTCTACTGGCGTCTGGGGTCGCAAGCAATAGTGATCGCTTCACGACAGGTTTAGTTATATTAGGTTCCGTTACGATAGGTAATGTTAAGTTTGGTTAGGATGGCTTTGATCTTTGTGCTATACACTACTGTAAGGTGGATCTATCCTCCCTACTGAGACCCAATATGCTCGACTTCGCTCTGGGGGTGCCAGCAACTGTGATCTCGGCACGCTAGTCTGAGTAATGTTGCGCTTGGCTATGCTAGGTTATTTTGGTTTAGGATATAATATCTCTGACTTTTCTGACATACACTTCTATTCTATGCGCTGCGGCACTCTACTCTCCTCAAATATGTTCTGCTTGGCGATGTGGAGGCCGGCAATAGTGGTCGCGGCGCGTTACACTTTGTTAGGCTACTTTTGATTAGGTTATGTTAGTTGTGGCTTGGTTTCGGTTGCTACACCCTGCGATTCTACTCATTTCTGTGCCCTGCTCTCCTCCAATACGTTCTACTTAGCACTTGGGAGGCTGACAAATACGATGTGGGCACTTGAAGCTTAGGTAGATTACGTTGGCTAGGTTAGGTTAGGCTGGGTTAGGTTATGATAGCTTTGACATTTGTGATCAACACTGCTATTCCATGGTCTTCTGCGCCCTGCTGTGCTCTTTCTTATTCTGCTTGGCCCTTGAGAGTCCAGCCGTAGCCGCCGCGGCACGTTATTTTGCGTTATTCTACATTACGATATGCTACGTTTGCCCTGGTTAGGTCCGGATATCTTTTACGTTTCTGCTGTACGGTGCGATTCTATGCGTTTATGCGCCCTACTCTCTTCTAATATGTTCTGCTTGACTTTGCGGAGGCCGGCAATACTCTTCGCGGCAAGTTAGGTTGAATCAGGCTGTTAGGCTATATCAGGTAGGGACAGGTTCGTTCGGGATAACTTCAAGTTTTGTGCTATACACTGCATTGCGCCGGTCTTCTGCGCTCTACTGTGCCCTAGTGCATTCTGCTTGGTTCTGGGGAGGCCAGTAATAGAGGTCTCAGACCGTTAGGTTGGGATAGGCTAGGTTTGGCTTTGCTAAGTTAGTACTGCTTAGGTTTGGATAGATTTGACTGTCATGGTGTACACAGTTTTTCGTTGGATTTATGTGCAGCATTGTGCGGTACTCACTTCTGCCTGTCTCTGGGGAGACCAGCAATGGCAGTCGCGACACGTTATGTTGAGTTAGGCAACGTTTGTCGGGTTACGTCGGCTTTGATTAGGTATGGATAGATTTGACTTTTCTGCTATAAACTGCGATTCTATGGATTCTTGCGATCCGCACTCATCTAATGTGCTCTGCTTGGCACTGGGGAAGCCAGAAATAGTGGTTGCATCACGTTAGGTTGGGTTAGGATCCGTATGGTTGTTTTACGATTGGTTAGGTTATGACAGGGAGGCTTCTTCTGTTGCAATCTACACTGCCACTCGCTGGATTTCTGCGCTCTGTTGTGCTCTGGAATACTCTGCTTGGCTCTGTGTTGGCCACAAGTAGTGGTTTTGGCACGTTAGGGTGGATTAGCTTACGTTTGGTTATGTTACGTTTGGTTAGGATAGGGTATGGTAGCTCTCACTCCTGTGCTATAAATTGCTATTCTCTACTGCGCTCTACTATACTCTGCTTGGCCCAGGGTAGTCTGGCCGTAGTGGTCGCAGCACGTTATGCTTAGTAAGGCTGCGTTTGGAGGGTTAAGATAGTCTGGGTTATTTTTTCATAGCTTTGACATATCTGCTGCAAAAAGCTATTATATGGGCTTCCGCGCTCTGCCCCTCTCTAATATGATCTGCTTGGCACTGCGCAGGACAGCAATACTTGTCGCGGCAGGTTAGGTTGTTCCGGGCTATGTTTGATCATTTAAGGTTAGGACATGTTCGGTTAGGGCATCTTCGACTTTCGTGCTCTACGCTGCAATGCGGTGGATTTGCTCGATCTACTGCACTCTAGTATATTCCACTATGCTCTGAGGGGGCCAGCAATAATGGTCTGTGCAAGTTAGGTCGAGTTATGTTAAGTTTGGTTAGGATATTTCAGGCTACGTTTGGTTAGGGTATCTTTGACTTTTGTGCTGTATACTCCAATTAGGTGGGATTTTTGCGATCAACGTTGCTCTGCTTTATTCGGCTTGGCTACCGCGCGGCTCGTGGCGCGTCCGGTTTTGCAAAGTTGCGTTCGGTTAGGCGAGGTTTGGTTTCCTTTGGTTAAGATAGCATTGACTTTTCAGCTTTACACAACTGTTCGGTGGATCCCAGCGATCTACTGTGGTCTGGAAAATATTGCTTGACACTTGCGAAGCCAGCATTAATGCAATCGGCGAGTTAGGTTGCGTTGGATTAGGTTCGGTTATGGTGGGTTTTGTTAAATTTGGCTACGGTAGCTACGTCTTTTGCGCTACACACTGCTATTAGTTCGATTTCTGCCCTCTGCTGTTCTCTAATATCCCCTGCCCTGCAATGCGGAGACCAGCAACAGTGGTCTCGGCACGTTATATTGAGTTAGGCTACGTTTGGTTACGTAATGTTTGTTTGGGTTGTGTATGGATATCTTTGACTTCCGTGCTGTACACTGTCATTCTGTGGACTTCTGCGCTCTTCTGTTCAGTACTATATTCTGATTGGTCCTGGGGTGTTCAGTAATAAGGGTCTGGGCACGTGAGGTACTGTCAGGTAACGTTGGTTATGTTAAGTTCGGTTAGGTTAGAAATGGGTAAATTTGACTCATGTGCTCTGCACTGCAATGCGGTGTATTTCTCCGCACTACTATGCTGTGGTATATTCTGCATGCCTCGGCGGACACCGGCATTAGTGGTCTCGGTACGTTAGGTTAAGTTACGCTGCGCTCGGTTATATTACGTTCAGTTGGTTTGGGATAGGTGAGTTTTGACTTTTGTGCCATACTCGAGTATTCGGTTGATTTCGGAGCTCGATATTGCTCTACTATACCCTGCTCGACTCTGCGAAGGCCAGCAATTGTGGTCTTGGCACGTTAGATTGTGTTAGGTTACGTTTGGGAAGGTTTGGCTACTAGGGTACGTTCGCTCACAAGAGCTTTGACCTTGGTGGCATGAATTGCCATTCGGTGGATTTCTTCACTCTAGCGTGCTCTAATATGTTCTGCTTGTCTCTGGGTAGGCCTGTAACGGCAGTCTCGGTTCGGCAGGTTTAGTTATGCTACGTTCGCCTGGGTCTGGTTAGAAGAGGTTAGGATACCATATCTTTGACTTTTATGCTATACACTACATTGCGGTGGGTTTCTGCGTTCTACTGTACTCTAATATGTGCTAATTGTCTCTCCGGAGGGCAGAAAGAGATGTCTTGTCACGTTAGGTTGAGTTATGTTACATGTGGTTACTTTACGTTTGGCTAGGATACTATAGGATAGGTTTGACTTTTGTGATACACACTGATATTCGGAGGCCTTCTGCGCCCTACTGTGCTCTAGTATGTTCTGCTTAGCTCTGGAGAGGTCAGCAATAGTGGCCTCGGCACGTTACGTTGAGGTATGATACGTTCCGTTAGGTTATGTTGTTCCATGTAAGGATTGGTCAACTTAGAATTCTTTGCCATAGACTTCAGTGCGGCGGGCTTCTGTGCTTTGCTGCCTTCTAGTATGATCCCCCTGTCTCTGGGGAGGCAACCAATAGCGGTCTCGACACGTTAGTTTGAATTAGGTTACGTATGGTTATTCTAAGATCGGCTAGGATAGAATAGGATTGCTTCTCCTTTTGTGCTGTACACTGCTGCTAGGTGGATTTCTGAAATGTCCAGTGCTCTTGTATGTTCTGCTTGTCTGTGAGGAGACCAGAAGTAGTGTCCTCAGCTCGTTGGCGTTAGTTCTGTTACTTTCGGTTAAGTCACCTTTGGCTATGTTAGGATATGGTATCATTGACTTTTGTGCTATGCACTGAAAATCTGTGGATTTCTGCGCTCCCTTCTCCTCTAACATGTCCTACTTCGCACTGGGGAGGGCAGCAATAGGTGTCTCGTCACGTTAAGTTCAATTATGTTACATTTGGTTACGTTACGTTTGGTTAGGGTAGGACAGGGTATCTTTCACTTTTGTGCTATACACTTCTGTTCGGTGGATATGTGCGCCCTACGGCGCTATAGTACGTTGCGCTTGTCTCTTGAGAGGTCGGCAGTGTTGTCCTCTGCACGTTAGCTTGAGTTCGGTTAGGTTTGCTTTCGTTACGTTTGGTTAGGTTAGAATAGGTTAACATTGACTTTTGTGATGTACAATGCTGTTCTATGGATTTCTGCGGTCTACTGCCGGCTAATCTATACTGCTTGGCTATTGGGAGGTTAGGATAGGTTAGGAAAGAGCAGGATGGCTTTGACTCTTGTGCCCTACACTCTTATTCGGTGGATTTCTGCGCTCTGCTGTGCTCTGCCATATTCTGCTTAAACGTGCGGAGGTCAGCAATTGTGGTTGCTGCACGATAAGTCGGGTTATGCTACGCTTGGTTAGGTTACGTTTGGTAGGGTTAGGATGGGTTAGCTTTGATCTCTGTGCTTTGCTCTACTGCTCGGTGGACTTATGCTCTCTACATTGCTCTAATAAACTTTGCTTGCCTCTGTGGAAGCCAGTAACGTTGGTCTCGGCACGTTGGGTTTAGTTATGTTACGCTCAGTTACGTTGCGTTTGGCTAGGATAGTTTAGGATAGCTTTGGCTTTTGCGCTGTACACTGCTCTTAAGAGGACTTCTGGGCTCCACTGTGCCCTAATACTCCCTGCTTGGGTCTGTGGAGGCCAGCAATAGCTGTAGCGTCACAATAAATTGAGTTAGATTGCGTGTGGTTGTTCTACGATAGTCTTGGATGGGACAGGGTAGCTTTGTCTTTTGTGCTATACACTGCTAATCGGTGGATTTCTGCCATCTGCTCTACTCTAGTACGTTCCGCTTGCCTCTGCCGAGGCCAGAAGCAGTGTTCCCGGCACGTTAGTTTAATTTCCGTTACGTTCGGTTATGTTAAGTTTGGTAACGTTCGGATAGGTTTGCTTTGACTTTTGTGGCATACAATGCAATTATATGGATTTCTGCGATCTACTGCATTTCAATATGTTCTGCTCGGCTCTGTGGAGGCCGGCAATAGTGGCCTCGACACATTATGTTGAATTAGGTTACGTTTGGTTAGGATAGGATAGGGTAGCTTCGACTTTTGTTCTGTACACCGCTATTCGGCGGGTGCCTGCGCTCTGCCTACTGTTCTCTATTATATTCGGCTTGGGACTAGGAGGGCCAGCAGTAGTGGCCTGGCTCGTTATAAGTTTACGCTTGGTTTCGTTACGTTTGGCAATATTGGGATGGAATAGCTCCTTCCTTTTTGATATGCACTGCAATGCGGTGGATTTCTGCACTCTACTGTGCTCTAGTATATTCTGCTTGGCTCTGGGTAGCCCAGGTATATTGTCCTCCGCACGTTAGTCTTAGTTACATTACGTTTCATTAGGTTAGGGTAAGTTACGGACGTTTGGGATAGCATTGACTTTCGCGATATGCACTGTTATTAGGCTGATATCAGCACTCTACTGTGCTCTACTATACTCTGCTTGGCCCTGGGGAGGCTAGCAATAGTGGTCGCGCCATCTGATTTTGAGTTGTGCTACGTTTGGCTAGGTAGCATTGGTTTGGGTTAGGTTCGAGTACCTTTGGCTCTTCTCCTATAAACTGCTATCCTATGGACTTCTGTGCTTTACTGTACTCTAATATATTCAGGCCGGCTCTTGGTATGCAGGCCATAATGGACGCAGCACGTTATGCTTAGTTATGCAACGTTTGGCAATGTTGCGACAGTTTGGATTAGGTATGGATAGCCTTGTCTTTTATGCCATATACAGGTTTGCGGTAGATACCTGCCCTCTAGTGTGCTCTAATTTGTTCTGCTCTGCTCAGGAGAGGCATTCAATAGTGGTCACCGCGCGA
The DNA here is from genome assembly GCF_001483705.2 of Eufriesea mexicana. Taxonomy (NCBI): domain Eukaryota; kingdom Metazoa; phylum Arthropoda; class Insecta; order Hymenoptera; family Apidae; genus Eufriesea; species Eufriesea mexicana. Next base: position 316,780 of record NW_016914938.1, read on the forward strand.
TAGAATGAGATAGGCTACTTTCGGTTATGATATGTATGGTCATGTTAGGATGGGGTTGCGTCCTTTATTGTGCTATGCACTGCGATGCTATGATTTTCTGCGATCTACACACCTCTAACATGTTCTGCTCGGCTCTGGGGAAAGCAGCAATAGTTGTCTCGGCACGTTAGTTTGAGATATATTTAACGTTTGGTTAGGTAAGGGCAGGATACCGTTGACTTTCATGCAATACACCGATATTCAGTGGATTTATGCGCTCTGCATTGCTCTAATATGCTCTACATGGCCCTGGGGATTCTAGCAATAGCATTCTTGCCGTGTAAGGCTGAGTTGGATTGCATTAGGTTATGTAACGTTTGGTATGCTTACGATAGTATAGCATAGACTTTTGTGCTGTACACAGCCATTGGGTCGGTTTCTGCGCTTTACTGTTCTCTAATATGCTCTGCTTGGCGCAGTGGATGCCAGCAATGGTGCTCTCGGCGCGTTAGGTTGTGTTAGGCTACGTTAGGCTAGGTCAACCTATGCCAGGTTAGGTTAGGATATCATTGACTTTTGCGGTTTGCACTTCGGTGCAGCGGGCTTCTGCGCACTCCTGTACTCCAGTGTATTCTGCTTTATTCTGCGGAGGTCAGCAATAGTGGTATAGACAGGTAGGTTGAGTTAGGATACGTTGGGTTACGTTACGTTTGGACAGGTTACGATTGGATATCTTCGACTTTTGTGCTATACAATGCTATTGAAGGGTTTCTGTGCCCTTCGTTACTCTACTATAATCTGCTCAACCTCGGGGAGAACAGAGGCAGTGGCCTCGGCGCGTTTGGTCCTGTTAGGTCACGTTTGGTCAGGTAAGGTCTGTTTGCGTTACGTTAGGATATCTCTGACTTTCGTGACATGCACAGCCATTCTGTGGACCTCTAGGCTCCACTCTCAAACAATGTGCCCTGCTTGGCAATGGGGAGCCCGGCAGTAGTTGGCTAGGCACATTAGGTTGGGATTGGTTACGTTTGGCTAGGTTAGGTTGTTTAATGTTATGTTTTTTTATATCTTATACTTTTTGCTTTACACTTCAATATGGTGGATTTCTGCGCCCCTGATTGCCCTACTATACGCTGCTCGACTATGGGGAGACCAGCGATTTCGGTCGTGGCACGATAGGTTGCTCTATGTTACATTTGGATATGTTAGGTCATGTTACGTTTGGTTAGGATGGCTTTGACTTATGCGTTATCCACTGCTGTTCGATGGATTTCTGCGCTGCTATGTGCTCTAATATCTTCTGCTTTGCTCTAGGGAGCCCAGAAATAAAGGTCTCGGCTCGTTAGGTTTAGCTATTCTGCGTTTGGTTAGGTTAGTCTGGGTCAGGTTAGGTTAAGGTATCAACTACTTTTGTACTGTAATCTGCTACTCGGTCGATACCAGTGCACCACATGGCTCTACTAGCATCTGCTTGTCACTGGGGTGGAAAGCAATGCTATTCGCTGCACTTTTCGATGCGTCAGTTTACGTACGGTCAGGTTAGGCTCGGTTAAGATTGGATGTCGTAGCTTCGGCTTCTGTGCTTTGCACTCCATTGCGGCAAATTACTGCGCTCTCCTGTGTTCTACTATATTCTGCTCTGCACGGTGGAGGGACGCAAATGTGGCCTAGGCAAGTTAAGCTGTGTTTGGTTACGCTTGGTTTTATTACTTTGGTCATGTTTGGGTATGTTAGGCTAGGCTAGATTTGACTCTTGTGTAGTACACTGCTATACGTTGGGTTTCTGCGCTCTACTGTCCTCTAATATACCCTGCTTACTGCCGGGAATTCCAGAAGTAGTTGCCGCCTCTCGTCATGTTGGGCTATGTTCCGTTTGGTTTGGATAGGTTAAGCTGAGTTGGATTGAGATGGCTTCGTCTCATGCGTCATACACTGAAATTCGATGGATTTCTGCGCCCTACTGTGCTCTAGTATATTCTGTTTGTCTATGGGTATGCCAGTAGTATTGGTCTTGGCACGTCAATCTGAGATACGTAGCGTTCGGATATGTTACGTTTGGTTCGGTTCCGAGTGGTTGGCTTGAACTTTCGTGCTACAGACTGCTATTCGGCGTATTTCAACGCCACAAATTGTTCTTAGATACTCTGCCTCACTCCCGGTCAGCTAGCAATAATGGCCGCGGCACGTTAGGTTAAGTTATATTACGCTTGGTCAAGTTAGGTTACGTTGCGTTAGGTTACGGTGGCTTCGACTTTTGTGTTACTCACTGCTACTCCATGGACTTCTGCACTCTTATGTGTGCTATCACACTCTGCTTCTCTCCGTGGGCGTCAGGAATAGTGCTCTGGTCAGGTTCGGGTAAGTTATGCTTCGTTTGGTTGGGCTATGTTTGGCTATGCTTGGTCAGGGTAGATAATACTTTTGTTATGTACATAGCTATTCGAAAGATTTCAGCGTTCTACATTGCTCTGCTATACTCTTCTTAGCTTTCGTGTGGCCAGCAATGGCGGTCGTGGCACGCGAGGTTGTGTTACGTTACGTCTGCTCATGTTACCTTTGGTTAGGTGTGGATAGGATAGGTTTGACTTTTGCGCTATAAACTTCTATTCGGTGGATGCCTGCGCTCTACTGTGCTCTAATTTGCTCTGCTTTGCACTGGGGAGTTCAACAACAGTGGTTTAGTCACGTTAGGCTGAGTTACGTTGCGGTTGGTGCTAGTGTGCTTGGCTAGGTTACTATAAGGTACCTCTGACTTATGCGCTATGCAGTGCTATACGGTGGACTCCTGCTCTCTACTGTGCTCAATGTTCTGCGCGGCTCTGTGGAGGCCAGCAATTGTGGTCCCTGCGAGCTATGTTGTGTTATGTTAAGCTTGGCTTGGCTAGGTTCGAATAGGTTTGGTTAGGATTGCCTTAACTTTTGCGCTATGCACTGCTATTCGGTCGATATCTGCGCTCTGCGCTGATCTACAAGCATCCGCTTGCCTCTGGGTAGTCCAGCAATAGTGGTCGTGGCACGTTTGGTTCGGTTAGATTACGTTCGGTATGGAAAGGTTTTGTTAGGTTTGGATATGATAGCTTTGACTTTTGTGATTTACGCTGCTCTTCGGTGGATTTCTGCGCATTACTGTGATCTAATATTCCCTTCTTTGCTCCGGAAATTCGATAAATAGTGGCCGCGGCACGTTACGTTGAGTTAGGCTACGTTTGGTTAGGGTAGCTTTGTTTGTGCAAGGTTAGGATGTCACTAACTTTCGTGCTATATACTGCCATTCTATGGACCTCTGTGCTCTGCTCTCCCCTAATATGCCGTGATTGGCGATTCGGAGTCCAGCAATAGTTGGGTAGGCTCCTTAGGTTGCGTTTGGTTACGTTTGGTTAAGTAAGGTTATGTCTGGTTATGACAGGAAGTGATTGGCGATTCGGAGTCCAGCAATAGTTGGTTAGGCTCCTTAGGTTGCGTTTGGTTACGTTTGGTTAAGTAAGGTTATGTCTGGTTATGACAGGATATCTTTTGCTTTTCTGCTTTACATCACAATGCGGCGGATTTCTGCGCCCTACTGTGCTCTAGTATATTCTGCTTGGTTCTGTGGAGGTGAACAATATTGGTGTAGGCACGTTAGGTTGAGTTACGTTACGTCCGCTGATGTTACGTTCGGTTAGGTTAGGACAGGGTTGCTCTGACTTTTGTGCTGTACACTGCTATTCTGTGCATTTCTGCGCTTCAGTGTGCTCTAATACCCTCTGCTTCTCGCTGTGGATGCCAGCAACGGTGGTCTCGGCACGTACGGTTGAGTTACGCTTCTTTCGTCTAGGAAAGGTTATGTCTGTTTAGGTTAGGTTCTTTTGACATTTGTGCTTTCCGCTACGTTCCGTAGGAATCCTGCCCTCTCCTGTGCTCTAGTATATTCTGCTTTGCTCTGGGGAGGGCAGCAGTAATGGTCTACGTACGTTAGGTTGTGCTGGGTTACGTTCGGTTGTATTATGCATTGTTATGTTAGGCTAGGATGGCTATGACCTTTGTGCTATGCACTGATCTTCGGAGGACTTCTGCACACTTCTCTAATATAATATTCCCTGCCTTCCTCTGGGAATTCCAGAAACAGCGGCCACAGCGCGTTAGGCTCTGTTAGGTTTCGTTTGTAAATGTTTGGTTTGTTCCCGTTAGGTTAGGATATCTTCGACTTTCGTGCTAGGCACTGCCATTCCATGGATCCCGGCGCTCTACTCTGACCTAGCATGTCCTGCTTGGCGATGGGGAGTCTAGCAATAGTTGGCTCAGCACGATAGGTTGGGCTTGATTACGTTTGGATGGATTCGGTTAGGAGAGGTTAGGTTACATCTCTTACCCTTCTGCCTTACACATCGATGCGGCGAATTACCGCGGTCTACTGTGCTCTAGCCTATTCTGCCTGGCTCTGGGGAAGTCAGCAATAGCGGTGTATGCACTTATGTCTGAGTTAGTTTGCGTTTGGTTGTGTTACGTTCCGTTAGGTTAGGACAGGGTAGTCTAGGTTTTGAGCATTACACTGCCCTTCGGTGGATCACAGCGCTCTGCATTCCTCTACTATACTCTGATCGACCCTCGGGATGCGAGCAATAGTGGTCGTAGCACGTTGCGCTGAGTTCTGCTACGTCAGGATAGGTTAAGTTAGTTTGGGTTAGGTTTGGATATCATTGACTTTACTGCTGCACACTGCGATTCTATGGACTTCTGAGCACTGCACACCTCTAATATGCTCTGCTTGGCTCTCGGGAGGCCAGCTGTAGTGGTGGTGGCGCGTTATGTAGTACTTGGTTACGTTTGGTAGTGTTAAAATAGGTAACGTTAGGATAAGGTACCTCTGACTTTTGTGCCACAAACTGCTACGTTTGGTTTGGTTATGTCCGTTGGGTTTGGTATGGATAGCTCTGTCTTTCGCTTTGTAGACTGTTACTCGGGAGAATTCTGCTCTCTACTGTTGATTACTATACACTGCTCGAATCTGGGTAGCCCAGTAATAGTGATCGCGGCACGCTGCTTTACGCTGCATTACGTTCGGTTATGTTATAGTTTGATAGGTTAGGATGGGATACCGTTAACTTTAGTGCCTATATACTCCGGTTTGGACTATTCCTGCAATCTAGAGTGCATTAATATGTACTACTTTGTTTTGAGGGGGTCAGGAGTGACAGTGTGGGCACGTTAGGTTGTGTTAGGTACGTTTTGTTGTGTTACGTTTGGTTAGGTTAGGATAGAATAGCTTCGTCTTTTGAGCTATACACTCCTATTCGGTGGATTTCTGCGCTCTACTGTGCTCTAATGTGCTCTGCTTGGCGCTGCGAAGGCTGGCAATGGTGGTCTCGGCACGTTAGGTTTAGTTATGCTACGTTTGGTTTGGTTACGCTTGGTTCGATTAGGATGCAATAACTTTTACTTTTGTGCTTTACACTGCTATTCTTTGGATTTCTACGTTCTTCATTTCTCTACTATACCCTGCCCGGCTCTGGGAAACCAGAAATAGCGGTCGTGACACGATAGTATAGTTTGATTGCGTTTGGCTAGGTGTGGTTGTGTTACGTTTGGCTTGGCTAGGTTAAGTAACGTTTGGTTGGGTTAGCATTGACTTTTGTGCTATACGCTGCTGCTTGGTGTCTTTCTGGTCTCTACTATACCCTTGTATGCTCTGTTTTCCGCTGGGGAGGCCAGCCATTGTTGTCTCGGCGAGTTAGTTTGGGTTAGACTACGCTTGGTTTTGTTAGGTTACGTCAGGTTAGATTAGGATATCCTTGACCTTTGTGCTTTGCACATCTTATTTCTGCCCACTACTCTGCTCTAGGATTTCTGCGTCGTTCTGTGGAGATCGGCAATAGGGGCCTGGGCACATTACGTTGCGTTAGGTTACGCTTGGTTTTGTTATGGTTGGTTAGGTTATGCTAGGATAGCTTTGACCTATGTGCTGTATACTGCTATTCGGTGGATATCTGCGTTTGACTGTGACCTGATGTTCCCTGCTTTGCTCTGTGAATTCCAGAAATTGCGGCCGCGGCTCGCTAGGTTTAGTTAGATTACGTTTGGTTGGGTTAGGTCTGCTTGAATTAGGTAAGGATATCTTTGATTTTCGTGCTATAAACTGCCATTCTATGAACCCCTGCGTTCTACTCACCTCTAGTTTGCCCTGCTTGGCGATGGGGAGGTCAGCTATAGTGTGCTAGGCACGTCAGTGTGGGACCGATTACCTTTGGTTAAGTTATGTTAGGACTGGTTTCGTTATCATATCTTCCATTTATTTGCTTTACACTTCAGTGCGGCGGATTCCTGCGTTCCACAGTGCGCTGGTATACTCGGCTAGGCTCTGCGGAGGCCAGAAAAAGTGGTAGCGGCACGTTACTCTGTGTTATGCTACGCTTGGTCTGGTTACGTTTAGTTAGGTTAGGATAGGATAGCTTTGACTTCTGTGCTATGCACGTCTATTCGGTGGATTTCTGCGCTCTAGTGTGCTCTAATATGCTCTGCTTGGCGCTAGGGAGGGCTGCAAACGTGGAATAGGCACGTTGAATTCAGTTCCGCTACTTACAGTTTGGTTAGGTATGGACAGGTAATGTTATGTTATGTTCGGCTTTTGTGCATTACACTGCAATGCGACGGACTTCTGCGGTCTACTGTTATATAATATGCTCTGCTGTTCACTGGGGAGACCTGAAATACTGGCAGCGGCGCGTTAGTCTGTGTGAGGTTACGCTTGATTATGCAAGGTTGGTAGAGGTTTGGTAATGATGGATTTGGCTTTTGCGCTATACACTGCCATTCAGTGGATTTCTGCGCTCTGGTGTGCTCAAGTATATTCTGCGTGGCACTGGGCAGCCCAGAAAGGGAGGTCCCGTCTAGCTACGTTTCGTTGGTCTACGTTTGGTTATGTTAGGTTGGGTCAGGTTAGGTTGCGATGGCTTTGACTCTTGTGCTGCACGTTGCTATTTGGTGCCTCTCTGCACTCTGCTGTGCCGTAGCGTATTCTGCTTGTCTCTGGATATACCGGCAATATTGGCATCGGCGCGTTAGTGTATTATAGGTTGCGTTCGGTTATAATACGTTTGCATATGATAGGATAGGATATCTTTGGCTTTTGCGCAATACACTGCAATTCGGTGGTCTTCCGCGCTCTACGTTACTCTGCTATACTCTGCTCGATTCTGTTGAGGCTAGAAATAGTGGTCTCGGCCCGTTAGCTTCAGTTAGGCTACGTTTGGTTACGATACGTTAGTTTGGGATAAGTCTTGGTAGATTTGGCTTTCGTGGTATACACAGACGTTCGGTGGATTTCTACACTCTACTGTACTCTACCATATAATGCTTGGCCCTGGGGAGTCCAGCAATAGTTGTCGCGGCACGATATGTCTTGTAGACTACGTCCGGTTAGGCTCTGTTTGCTTGGGCTACGTTCCGTTTGCTTACACTTTCACGATATACACTGGGACTATATAGATTTCTTCGTTCCACTATCCACAAGTATACTCTGCTTGTCCCTTGGACGGCCAGCATCAGTGGTCACTGCGCGTTTGGTTTAATTATGCTGCGTTTGCATACAACATTGGTTAAGATAAGGTAGAATAGCTTACAATTTTGTGCCATTCACCGCTATTCGGTGGATTTCTCCCCTGTACTGCGCTCTCATATGTTCCGCGTGGCTCTGTGGTGGCCGGTAATAATGGTCTCGGAACGTTAGCTTGAGCTATGTTACGTTTCGCTAGGGTAGGTTAGGAAGGCTTGGTTTGGTCAGGTTAGGTTAGGTTATGCTACGCCAAGCTCGGTCTGGATATCTTTGACTTTCTTGCCGTGCACTGTTATTCGGTGGATTTCAGTGATCTACTGTGCCCTACTGCATCCTGCTTGGCTCTGGGGAGGCAAAAGCAGTGATCGCGGCACGTTGCGTCGAGTTATGCGGCGCTTGGTTAGGTTAGGTTCAGACAGACTAGGTTAGGATATCTTCGTCTTTTGTGTTATACACTGCTAATCGGTGGACATTTGCGTCCTACGTTGCTCTACTACGCTCTGCTCGAATCTGGGTGGCCGTGCAATAGTGGCCGTGTCACGTCAGGTTGAGTTAGGTTACGTTTGGTTAGGTCAGGTTAGGTTAAGTTTGGTCTAGTTTGCTCTGACCCTCGTACATTGCACCGCTATTCGTTGAGTTCCTGTCATCTACTGTGTTCTATTACACTCTGCTTGGCTCATGGAGGGCCCGTAAATGCTGTCGCGGCACGTTACGTTGTGCTATGCTGCGTTCGGTGAGGTTAGGTTCAGACAGGCTAGGTTAGGATATCTTTGACTTTTGTGTTATACACTGCCATTCGGTGGACATTTGCGTCCTACGTTGCTCTACTATGCTCTGCTCGAATCTGGAGAGCCGTGCAATAGTGGCCGTGTCACGTCAAGTTGAGTTAGGTTACGTTCGGTTAGGTCAGGTTAGGTTAAGTTTGGTCTGGTTTGCTCTGACCCTCGTATATTGCACCGCTATTCGTTGAGTATCTGTCATCTACTGTGTTCTGTTACACTCCGCTTGGCTCATGGAGGGCCCGTATATGCTGTCGCGGCACGTTACGTTGTGCTATTCTGCGTTTGGTGAGGTTAGGTTCAGACAGGCTAAGTTAGGATATCTTCGTCTTTTGTGTTATACACTGCTAATCGGTGGACATTTGCGTCCTACGTTGCTCTACTACGCTCTGCTCGAATCTGGGTGGCCGTGCAATAGTGGCCGTGTCACGTCAGGTTGAGTTAGGTTACGTTTGGTTAGGTCAGGTTAGGTTAAGTTTGGTCTGGTTTGCTCTGACCCTCGTATATTGCACCGATATTCGTTGAGTTTCTGCCATCTACTGTGATCTGTAACACTCTGCTTGGCTCAGGGAGGGCCAGTAAATGCTGTCGCTGCACGTTACGTTGTGCTCTGCTGCGTTCGGTTAGGTTAGGTTCAGACAGGCTGGGTTAGGATATCTTCGACTTTTGTGTTATACACTGCTATTCGGTGAACATTTGCGTCCTACGTTGCTCCACTATGCCCTGCTCGTATCTGGGGAGCCGTGCAATAGCGGCCGTGTCACGTCAGGTTGAGTTAGGTTACGTTTGGTTAGGTCAGGTTTGGTTAAGTTTATTCTGGTTTGCTCTGACCCTCGTATATTACGCGGCTATTCGTTGAGTTTCTGTCATCTACTGTGTTCTATTACACTCTGCTCGGCTCGTGGAGGGCCCGTAAATGCTGTCGCGGCACGCTACGTTGTGCTATGCTGCGTTCGGTGAGGTTTGGTTCAGACGGGCTAGGTTAGGATATCTTCGACTTTTGTGTTATACACTGCTATTCGGTGGACATTTGCGTCCTACGTTGCTCTACTATGCCCTGCTCGTATCTGGGGAGCCGTGCAATAGTGCCGTGTCACATCAGGTTGAGTTAGGTTACGTTTGGTTAGGTCAGGTTAGGTTAAGCTTGGTCTGGTTTGCTCTGACCCTCGTATATTACACCGCTATTCGTTGAGTTTCTGTCATCTACTGTGTTCTATTACACTTTGCTTGGCTCATGGAGGTCCCGTAAATGCTGTCGCGGCAGGTTACGTTGTGCTATGCTGCGTTCGTTGAGGTTAGGTTCAGACAGGATAGGATAGGATATCTTCGACTTTTGTGTTATACACTGCTATTCGGTGGACATTTGCGTCCTACGATGCTCTACTATGTTCTGCTCGAATCTGGGGAGCCGTGCAATAGTGGCCGTGTCACGTCAGGTTGAGTTAGGTTACGCTTGGTTAGGTCAGGTTAGATTAAGTTTGGTCTGGCTTGCTCTGACCCTCGTATATTGCACCGCTATTCGTTGAGTTTCTGTCATCTACTGTGTTCTATTACACTCTGCTTGGCTCATGGAGGTCCCGTATATGCTGTCGCGGCACGTCACGTTGTGCTATGTTGTATTCGGTGTGGTTAGCTTCAGACAGGCTAGGTTAGGATATCTTCGACTTTGGGTGTTATACACTGCTATCCGGTGGACATTTGCGTCCTACGTTGCTCTACTATGCTCTGCCCGAATCTCTGGAGCCGTGCAATAGTGGCCGTGTCACGTCAGGTTGAGTTAGGTTACGTTTGGTTAGGTCAGGTTAGGTTAAGTTTGTTCTGGTTTGCTCTGACCCTCTTACATTGCACCGCTATTCGTTGAGTTTCTGTCATCTACTGTGTTCTATTACACTCTGCTTGGCTCATGGAGGGCCCGTAAATGCTGTCGCGGCACGTTATGTTGTGCTATGCTGCGTTCGGTGAGGTTAGGTTGGTTAGGTTCAGACAGGATAGGATAGGATATCTTCGACTTTTGTGTTATACACTGCTTTTCGGTGGACATTTGCGTGTATATTGCACCGCTATTCGTTGAGTTTCTGTCATCTACTGGTGGACATTTGCGTCCTACGTTGCTCTACTACGTTCTGCTCGAATCTGGGTGGCCGTGCAATAGTGGCCGTGTCACGTCAGGTTGAGTTAGGTTACGTTTGATTAGGTCAGGTTAGGTTAAGTTTGGTCTGGTTTGCTCTGACCCTCGTATATTGAGCCGCTATTCGTTGAGTTTCTGTCATCTACTGGTGGACATTTGCGTCCTACGTTGCTCTACTACGTTCTGCTCGAATCTGGGTGGCCGTGCAATAGTGGCCGTGTCACGTCAGGTTGAGTTAGGTTACGTTTGATTAGGTCAGGTTAGGTTAAGTTTGGTCTGGTTTGCTCTGACCCTCGTATATTGAGCCGCTATTCGTTGAGTTTCTGTCATCTACTGGTGGACATTTGCGTCCTACGTTGCTCTACTACGTTCTGCTCGAATCTGGGTGGCCGTGCAATAGTGGCCGTGTCACGTCAGGTTGAGTTAGGTTACGTTTGATTAGGTCAGGTTAGGTTAAGTTTGGTCTGGTTTGCTCTGACCCTCGTATATTGAGCCGCTATTCGTTGAGTTTCTGTCATCTACTGGTGGACATTTGCGTCCTACGTTGCTCTACTACGTTCTGCTCGAATCTGGGTGGCCGTGCAATAGTGGCCGTGTCACGTCAGGTTGAGTTAGGTTACGTTTGATTAGGTCAGGTTAGGTTAAGTTTGGTCTGGTTTGCTCTGACCCTCGTATATTGAGCCGCTATTCGTTGAGTTTCTGTCATCTACTGGTGGACATTTGCGTCCTACGTTGCTCTACTACGTTCTGCTCGAATCTGGGTGGCCGTGCAATAGTGGCCGTGTCACGTCAGGTTGAGTTAGGTTACGTTTGATTAGGTCAGGTTAGGTTAAGTTTGGTCTGGTTTGCTCTGACCCTCGTATATTGAGCCGCTATTCGTTGAGTTTCTGTCATCTACTGGTGGACATTTGCGTCCTACGTTGCTCTACTACGTTCTGCTCGAATCTGGGTGGCCGTGCAATAGTGGCCGTGTCACGTCAGGTTGAGTTAGGTTACGTTTGATTAGGTCAGGTTAGGTTAAGTTTGGTCTGGTTTGCTCTGACCCTCGTATATTGAGCCGCTATTCGTTGAGTTTCTGTCATCTACTGGTGGACATTTGCGTCCTACGTTGCTCTACTACGTTCTGCTCGAATCTGGGTGGCCGTGCAATAGTGGCCGTGTCACGTCAGGTTGAGTTAGGTTACGTTTGATTAGGTCAGGTTAGGTTAAGTTTGGTCTGGTTTGCTCTGACCCTCGTATATTGAGCCGCTATTCGTTGAGTTTCTGTCATCTACTGTGTTCTATTACACTCTGCTTGGCTCATGGAGGGCCCGTAAATGCTGTAGCAGCACGTTACGTTGTGCTATTCTGCGTTCGGTGAGATTAGGTTCAGACAGGCTAGGTTAGGATATCTTCGCCTTTTGCGTTATACACTGCTATTCGGTGGACATATGCGTCCTACGTTGCTCTACTATGCTCTGCCCGAATCTGGGGAGCCGTGCAATAGCGGCCGTGTCACGTTAGGTTGAGTTAGGTTACGTTCGGTTAGGTCAGGTTAGGTTAAGTTTGGTCTGGTTTGCTCTGACCCTCGTACATTGCGCCGCTATTCGTTGAGTTTCTGTCATCTACTGTGTTCTGTTACACTCTGCTTGGCTCATGGAGGGCCCGTAATTGCTGTCGCGGCACGTTACGTTGTGCTATGCTGCGTTCGGTGAGGTTAGGTTCAGACGGGCTAGGTTAGGATATCTTCGACTTTTGTCTTATACAATGCTATTCGGTGGACGTTTGCGTTCTACGTTGCTCTACTATGCCCTGCTCGAATCTGGGGAGCCGTGCAATATTGGCCGTGTCACGTCAGGTTGAGTTAGGTTACGTTTGGTTAGGTCAGGTAAGGTTAAGTTTGGTCTGGTTTGCTCTGACCCTCGTATATTGCGCCGCTATTCGTTGAGTTTCTGTCATCTACTGTGTTCTGTTACAGTCTGCTTGGCTCAAGGAGAGCCAGTAAATGCTGTCGCTGCACGTTACTTTGTGTTATGCTGCGTTCGGTTAGGTTAGGTTCAGACAGGCTAGGTTAGGATATCTTCGACTTTTGTGTTATACACTGCTATTCGGTGGACATTTACGTCCTACGATGCTCTACTATAATCTGCTCGAATCTGGGGAGCCGTGCAATAGTGGCCGTGTCACGTCAGGTTGAGTTAGGTTACGCTTGGTTAGGTCACGTTAGGTTAAGTTTGGTCTGGCTTGCTCTGACCCTCGTATATTGCACCGCTATTCGTTGAGTTTCTGTCATCTACTGTGTTCTATTACACTCTGCTTGGCTCATGGAGGTCCCGTAAATGCTGTAGCGGCACGTTACGTTGTGTTATGCTGCGTTCGGTTAGGTTAGGTTCAGACAGGCTAGGATAGGATATCTACGACTTTTGTGTTATACACTGCTATTCGGTGACATTAGCTTCCTACGTTGCTCTACTATGCTCTGCTCGAATCTGGGTGGCCGTTCAATAGTGGCCGTGTCACGTCAGGTTGAGTTAGGTTACGTTTGGTTAGGTCAGGTTAGGTAAAGTTTGGTCTGGTTTGCTCTGACCCTCGTATATTACACCGCTATTCGTTGAGTTTCTGTCACCTACTGTGTTCTATTACACTTTGCTTGGCTCATGGAGGTCCCGTAAATGCTGTCGCGGCAGGTTACGTTGTGCTATGCTGCGTTCGGTGAGGTTAGGTTCAGACAGGCTAGGATAGGATATCTTCGACTTTTGTGTTATACACTGCTATTCGGTGGACATTTACGTCCTACGATGCGCTACTATGCTCTACTCGTATCTGGGGAGCCGTGCAATAGTGGCCGTGTCACGTCAGGTTGAGTTAGGTCACGTTTGGTTTGGTCAGGTTAGGTTAAGTTTGGTCTGGTTTGCTCTGACCCTCGTACATTACACCGCAATTCGTTGAGTTTCTGTCATCTACTGTGCTCTATTACACCCTGCTTGGCTCATGGAGGGCCCGTAAATGCTGTCGCGGCACGTTATGTTGTGCTATGCTGCGTTCGGTGAGGTTAGGTTCAGACAGGCTAGGTTAGGATATCTTCGACTTTTGTGTTGTACACTGCTATTCGGTGAACATTTGCGTCCTACGTTGCTCTACTATGCCCTGCTCGAATCTGGGGAGCCGTGCATTAATGGCCGTGTCACGTCAGGTTGAGATAGGTTACGTTTGGTTTGATCAGGTTAGGTTAAGTTTGGTCAGGGTTGCTCTGACCCTCGTATATTGCGCCGCTATTCGTTGTGTTTCTGTCATCTACTGTGTTCTATTACACTCTGCTTGGCTCGGGGGGGGGGGGCCAATAAATGCTGTCGCTGCACATTACGTTGTGCTATGCTGCGTTCGGTTAGGTTAGGTTCAGACAGGCTAGGTTAGGAAATCTTCGACTTTTGTGTTATACACTGCTATTCGGTGGACACTTGCGTCCTACGTTGCTCTACTATGCTCTGCTTGAATCTGGGTGGCCGAGCAATAGTGGCCGTGTCACGTCAGGTTGTGTTAGGTTTCGATTGGTTAGGTCAGGTTAGGTTAAGTTTGGTCTGGTTTGCTCTGACCCTCGTATATTGCACCGCTATTCGTTGAGTTTCTGTCATCTACAGTGCTCTATTACACCCTGTTTGGCTCAGGGAGGGCCAGTAAATGCTGTCGCTGCACGTTACGTTGTGCTATGCTGCGTTCGGTTAGGTTAGGTTCAGACAGGCTAGGTTAGGGTATCTTCGACTTTTGTGTTGTACACTGCTATTCGGTGGACATTTGCGTCCTACGTTCATTAATGGCCGTGTCACTTCATGTTGAGTTAGGTTACGTTTGGTTAGGTCAGGTTAGGTTTAGTTTGTTCCGGTTTGCTCTGACCCTCGTATATTGCACCGCTATTCGTTTGGTTTCTGTCATCTACTGTGTTCTATTACACCCTGCTTGGCTTATGGAGGGCCCGTAAATGCTGCCGCGGCACGTTACGTTGTGCTATGCTGCGTTCGGTGTGGTTAGGTTCAGACAGGCTAGGTTAGGGTATCTTCGACTTTTGTGTTATACATTGCTTTTCGGTGGACATTTGCGTCCTACGTTGCTCTACTATGCTCTGCTCGTATCTGGGGAGCCGTGCAATAGTGGCCGTGTCACGTCAGGTTGAGTTATGTTACGTTTGGTTAGGTCAGGTTAGGTTTAGTTTGGTCTGGTTTGCTCTGACCCTCGTATATTGCACCGCTATTCGTTGAGTTTCTGTCATCTACAGTGCTCTATTACACCCTGTTTGGCTCAGGGAGGGCCAGTAAATGCTGTCGCTGCACGTTACGTTGTGCTATGCTGCGTTCGGTTAGGTTAGGTTCAGACAGGCTAGGTTAGGATATCTTCGTCTTTTGTGTTATTCACAGCTATTCGGAGGACATTTGCGTCCTACGTTGCTCTACTATGCTCTGCTCGTATCTGGG
>NW_016914938.1:331728-396576 GCF_001483705.2 Eufriesea mexicana
GCTAGGTTAGTGTATATTCGACTTTTGTGTTATACACTGCTTTTCGGTGGACATTTGCGTCCTACGTTGCTCTACTATGCTCTGCTCGAACCTGGAGAGCCGTGCAGTAGTGGCCGTGTCACGTCAGGTTGAGTTAGGTTTCGTTTGGTTAGGTCAGGTTAGGTTAAGTTTGGTCTGGTTTGCTGTGACCCTCGTATATTACACCGCTATTCGTTGAGTTTCTGTCATCTACTATGTTCTGTTACACTCTGCTTGGCTCAGGGAGGGCACGTAAATGCTGTCGCGGCACGTTACGTTGTGCTATGCTGCGTTCGGTGAGGTTAGGTTCAGACAGGCTAGGTTAGGATATCTTCGTCTTTTGTGTTACCCACTGCTATTCGGTGGACATTTCCGCCCTACGTTGCTCTACTATGCTCTACTCGTATCTGGGGAGCCATGCAATATGGCCGTGTCACGTCAGGTTGAGTTAGGTCACGTTCGGTTATGTCAGGTTAGGTTAAGTTTGGTCTGGTTTACTCTGGCCCTCGTATATTGCACCGCTATTCGTTGAGTTTCTGTCATCTACTGTGTTCTATTACACCCTGCTTGGCTCATGGAGGGCCCGTAAATGCTGTTCGCGGCACGTTACGTTGTGCTATGCTGCGTTCGGTGAGGTTAGGTTCAGACAGGCTAGGTAAGGATATCTTCGACTTTTGTGTTGTACACTGCTATTCGGTAGACATTTGCGTCCTACGTTGCTCTACTATGCTCTGCTCGAATCTGTGTGGCCGAGCAATAGTGGCCGTGTCACGTCAGGTTGAGTTAGGTTACGTTTGGTTAGGTCAGGTTAGGTTAAGTTTGGTCTGGTTTGCTCTGGCCCTCGTTTATTGCACCGCTATTCGTTGAGTTTCTGTCATCTACAGTGTTCTATTACACCCTGCTTGGCTCATGGAGGGCCCGTAAGTGCTGTTCGCGGCACGTTACGTTGTGCTATGCTGCGTTCGGTGAGGTTAGGTTCGGTCAGGCTAGGTAAGAATATCTTCGACTTTTGTGTTGTACACTGCTATTCGGTGGACATTTGCGTCCTACGTTGCTCTACTATGCTCTGCTCGAATCTGGGGTGTCGAGTTATAGTGGCCGTGGCACGTTAGGTTTTGGTATGTTGCGATTGGTTGTGCCAGGTTAGGCTATATTTGGTTAGGATAGCTTTGAATTTCGTGGTATACACGGTTATTCGGTGGACTTCATTGATTTACTGTGATCTGCTAAATTCCACTCGTCTTTCGGGTGGCCAGCGGCAGTGGACGCTGCACGCTATGTTGAGCTATGCTTTGCCTTGTTAGGCTAGGCTGGGTCAGGTGGGGTTACGGTATCTACGACATTTGTTCCATTCGCTGCAATGAGTTGGATTTCTGCGCACCACTGTGCTCTAGTACGTTCCCCTTGTATCTGCGGCTGCCAGCAGTAATCGTCTGATCATGTTAGTGTTAGTTAGATTACGTTTGGATATGTTACGTTTGGCTAAGTTAGGATACGCTACTTTGACTTTTGCGATATGATATGCTATTCCGTGGATTTCTGCGGTCTAGTGCGCTCCAATACGCTCTGCTTGGCTCTTGGGTTGCCAGCAATAGTGTTCACGGCACGAAAGTATGAGTTCGGTTACTTTCGGTTATGCTATGTTTGGCTAGGTTAGGATAAGGTAGCCTTTATCTTTGCGTTGTACATTGTTATTCGTTGGATTTCTGCTTTCAACTGTGCTCTATTATATTCTGGTTGGGTCTGGGTAGTCCAGCAATATTTGCCTCATCACGACATGTTGAGTTTCACAACCTTTTGGTATTTTCTGTTAGTTAGGTTAGGTTAGGGTATCTTTGACTCTTGTGCTATGCCGTGCAATGCGGCGGATTCCTGTGCACTTCTGTGCCCAGGTTTGTTCTGCTTGTCTCTGCGGATATCCACAATAGTTGCCTCGGGGCTTCAGATTCAGATATGGTATGTGCCTTTATGTTATGCTTGGATAGGTTAGGACACGGTAGCCATGACTTTCGTGCTATACACAGCTATTCGGTGGATTCATGCCTTCTAGTGTGCTCTAATATGTTCCGTATGGCTCTGCGAATGCAAGCAATATTGGTCTCGTCACGTTATGGAGTGTTACTCTACGTTTCAGTATGTCAGGTTAGGTCAGCTTAGGTCAGGATGTGTTAGACTTCTGTGCTGTACACCGCAGTGCGGAGGACTTCTGCTCTCTGCTGTGCTCTAGTATACTCTGCTTGGGTCAGCGGAAGACAGCAGCAGTGGTCTCGGCACGTCAGGTTGAGATATGCTACGTTTGGTGAGGTTAGGATAGGATGGTCTAAACTGTTGTGCTATACACTGCTATCCTCGGATTTCTGAGCTATTCGGTGCTCTACTGTATACTGTTTGGCACAGTGGAGTCCTGCACTAGCGGTATCGGCACTTTAGTGTGCGTTTGTCTACGTTTGCTTATGTTGCGTTTGGTGAAGTTCGGATAGAATGGATTAAACTTATACGCCGAACACTGCTATATTGCGGACCATTCTCTCTACTGTGCTCTAATATGCGCTGCTTGTCCCTGGGGTTGCCAGTACTAGAGGTCTTTGCGCGTTAGGTTGAGTTGTGTTTTGGGACGTTTTTTTATGTTAGGGGGGCTTGGTTAGGATTTCTCTGATGTTTGTGCTGTACACTGCTATCCGTTGGATTTCTGCGCCCTTCGCTGCTCTACTATATTCTGCTCGGCTATGGGGAGGCGAGTACTAGTAGTCGTGGTACGTAAGGTTGCGTTAGGTCACCTTAGGATAGGCTGGTTAGGTTATGTTTGGTTAGGGTACCATTGACTTTCCTGCCATACATTGATATTCGGTGGATTTCTGTGACCTAATGTGCTCTACAATATTCTGCTTGGCGCAGAGGAGTCCGGAAGCAGTGGTCACGGCATGTTGCGTTGAGTTATGCTACGTTTGGTTATGTTACGTCTGGTAAGGTTAGGAATAGGATAGGCTTAGGCTTTTGTGCCATACACTGCAGTGCGTTGTATTTCTGCCCACTACTGTACTCTAGTACATTCTTCTTGTATCTGCGGGGGCCAGCAGTAATCTTCTGGTCGTGTTTGGTTGTGTTAGATTACGTTTGGATATGTTACGTTTGCCTAAGTTAGGATAGGCTACTTTCACTTTTGTGTTACGAAATGATATTTTGTGGATTCCTGCGCTCTAGCGTGCTCTGATATGCCCTGCTTAGCGCTAGGGTGGCCAGTAATATTGGTCCCGGCGCATTACATTGAGTTACACTGCGTTTGGGTACGTTAGGTAAGGACATGTTATGTCAGGATACGTCTGACTTTTGTGCTATACAATGCAATGCGTAGGATTTCTGGGCTCTGCTCTCCTCTACTATATTATGCTTGGCTCTGTTGAGGCCAGCAATAGTGGTCTCGGCGCGTTGGGTTTAGTTAGGCTACGTTTGTATGTGACAATTTTGGTTATGTAAGGATTGTACAGCTAAGGCTTTTGTGCCATTCACCGCTATTCGGTGAATTTCTCCGCTCTACTGCGCTCCCATACGTTGCACGGCTCTTGAGGAGCGAGCAATGGCGGTCAAGGCAGGTAAGGGTGTGTTATGTTACGTTTGGTTATATTAGGTTTTAATTCTGTCATAGCCATTACTTTCGAGCTATACACCTATATTCGGGGTACTTCTGTTATATACCGTGCTCTATTACATTCTTCTTGGCAATGGGCGTGCCAGGAGCTGTTGCCGCTGCACGTTACGTTGAGATACGCCGCGCTTGTTTAGGTTAGGTTAGGTCAGCTTATGCTCGGGTAACTATGACTTCTGTCCTATTCACTGCTATTCGGTGGACTTCAGCGCGCTAATGTGCTCTACTGAGCTGTGCCTGGCTCCGGTGGGTCCAGAAATATTGTTCTCGTCACGTAATGCTTAGTAACACTACCTTAGGGTAAGTTAGGTAATGTCAGGTTAGGTAAGGGAATGTGTGACTTTTGTGCAATTCACTGCATTGCGGTGGGTTTCAGAGCTCTACAGTCTTCTAGTACAATTTGCATATCTTTGTGGAGGATACAAATGGTGGTCGCGTCACGTTAGGCAATGTTAGGTTACGTTTCGTTCTATTGCGTTATTTTAAGCTCGGTCAGTATAACTTTGGCCAAGTTTGGTTAGGATAGCTATGACCTTCGTGGTGTACACTATCTTCCCGTGGATTCCTGTGATCTACTGAGCTTTACTATACTCTGCTCGTCTCTGGGGATGCCAGCAGCGATGGTAGCGGCACGTTATGTTCAGTTATGCTACGTTTGGATAGGTTTGGTTGGGCCATGTTAGGTCAGGATATGTTTGACTTTTGTGCCATACACTGCTATACGGTCGATATCTGCGGCCTGCATTGCTGTACTAGTATCTGCTTGCCTCTAGGAATGCCAGCAACAGCGGCCGTGGCACGTTCGCTTGAGTTAGGTTGCGTTCGGTTATGTTAGGTCAGGATAAGTCTGTAGTGAATGGATTTGCCTTTTGTTCTACACACAGATTTTATGTGGACTTCTGAGCTACACATTGCTCTACTATACTCTGCTCGACTTTGGGGGGGGGGGTAATAGTGGCCGTAGCACGTTAGGATGTGTCGTGTTACGACAGGTCAGTTAAGCTTAGGCTACCTTTGGTTAGGATAATTGCGACTTTCGTGCTATAGACTGATATTTGGACGATTTCTGTGATCTACTGTGCCCTACTACATTCTGCATGGCTACTGGGAGGACAGGAGCATTGGTCGCGTCACGTTGCGTTGAGCTATGCTTCGCATAGTTTGCTTTGGTTAGGTCAGGCCAGGTTAAGATGTCTTCGACCATTCTGCCATTCACTGCAATGAGGTGTATGTCTGCGCAGAACTTCTTCCTTGCACATTCCGCTTGTCTCTGTGGACGCCAGCAATGGTGGCCCAGTCATGTTAGGTTGAGTTAGGTTACGCTTGCATACGTTACGTTCGTCTAGGTCAGGAAAGGCTACTCTGACCCTCGTGCTATTCACTGTTATTCAGTGGATTTCTGCGCTCCAATGTGCCTTGATACTCTCTGCTCGGCTCTGGGAGGCCAGGAATAATGGCCTCGTCACGTTAGATTGAGTTATGTTACGCTTGGTTAGGCTTTTTTAGGTCAATCTCGGTCAGGTCAACGTACCCTTTCGTGCTATTCACTGCTTTTCGTGGCATATGGGTTAAGTTGG
Organism: Eufriesea mexicana; assembly: GCF_001483705.2. Taxonomy (NCBI): domain Eukaryota; kingdom Metazoa; phylum Arthropoda; class Insecta; order Hymenoptera; family Apidae; genus Eufriesea; species Eufriesea mexicana. Next base: position 336,967 of record NW_016914938.1, read on the forward strand.
GATAAGTTCGGTTAGGCTAGGTTGGGCTAAGTTCGGTAAGAGTAGCCTTGACGTACGCGTTACACACTGATGATCGGTGGATTTCGGCAACCGACTCCGCTGTACTACATTCTGCTTGGCCCTGGAGAGGCCAGCAATAGTGGCCGCTGTACGTTACGTCGCTGTAGGCCACGTTCGGTTTGGTTACGTTTGCTTGGGATAGGTCTGGGTGGATATGACTTTTGTGCTGTACACTGCGATGCTATGGACTTATGCACCCTGCAGTACTCTAGCAATGTCGGCTCGAATCAGAGAAGGCCAGAAGTGGCGGTCGGGGTACGTTAGGTTGAGTTATTCTACGTTCGGCAATGTGAAGGATGAATACATTAGGATGGGGTATCTTTGACTTATGTGCTATACACTGCTATCCATGGACTACTGCGTCCTACCGCGTACTAATACTTCCTGCTGGCCTCTGGCGAGGCCAGCAATAGTGACCTCGGCACGATAGGTTCAGATAGGTTACGTTGGTTAGGTTAGGTTGGGGCAGGTGAGTTTAGGATATCCTCGACTTTGGTGCTATTCACTGCAATGCAGTGGGTATCTGCGCGCTACTGTGTTTCAGTGTTTTCTGCATGACTCTGGCGAGGCGAGCAATAGAAGTCTCGGCACGTTATGGTGTGTTATGTTATGTTTGGTTTGGTTAGTTTATGTCAAGCTCGGTCATGTTATCATTGACTTTCGTGCTTTACACTACTGTTCTGGGGTGCCTGCGCTCGAGTGTACTCTAGTAAGTTCTGCTCGACTCTATGTAGCCCAGCAACCGTGGACGGGGTACGTTAGTTTGTGTTATGTTTCGATCGATTATGTTAAGTCTGGGCATATTACGACAGGGAAGCTTCGTTTTTTATGCTTTACACTGATATTCGGTGGACTTCTGCGCTGCACTGTGATGTAGTACATTCTGCTTGTCTCTGTGTATCCCAGCTATGGTGTTCTCGTCATGTTAGTTTGGACTTGGCTAGGTTTGGGTGTGTTACGTTTGGCTAGGCTAGGACAGTAAAATTTGACTTCTGTGCTATTCACTGCTATTCGGTGGATTTCTGAGTTCTAATGCGCTCTAATATGCTCTGCTTGGCTCTTCGGGTGCCAGAGCTATTGGTCTCGTTACGTCATGCTTAGTTAAGCTGCGTTTGGATATGTTAGGTAAGGTCAGGTTAGATCAGGGAATGTCTGACTTTTGTACAATACACTGCCACCCGCGGATTTCTGCGCGCTAGTGTGATCTGCTTGGCTCTGCGGTGGCCAGAAATAGTGGTCTTGGCACGTTTGGCTGAGCCATGCTACGTTTGGGTATGTCACGTTTGGCGAGGTTAAGACAGGATAGTTCAGACTTTTGTGCTGTACACTGTCTTCCGTGGATTTCTGCGCTCTACTGTGTTCTAATATTTCCTGCTCCGCTTTGGGGAGGTCGGTGATTGCAATCTAGGCACGTTAGGTATGGTTATGTTACGTTTGGTTATGTTCGGTTCGTTGAGGTTAGGTTGGGACACCTTCGACTCTTGCGCTATTCACTGCAAAGCGTTGCGTTTCTGGGCACTACTGCGCTCTAGTACATTCTGCCTGCCTTTGTGGAGGCCAGCGATTGTGGTCTCGATATGCTAGGTTCAGCTATGTTACGTTAGGTTATTTTACGTTCGGCTAGGTTAGGATAGGCTACTTTGCTTCTGTGCTATAAACTGCCATTTGGGGAATTCCTGCGCCCTACATTGCTCTACAATACACAGCTCGACTCTGGGGATGCGAGCAATAGTGGTTGTGACACGTCCGGTTGAGTCAGGTTACGTTTGGTCGAGTTAGGTTAGGTCAGGTTAAGTTAGGATATTTTCCTCTCTTGTGCCCTTCACTGCAACGCGGTTGATTTCTGCGCACTACTGCGCTTTAGTACATTCTGCCTGACTGTGTGGAGGCCAGAAATTGTGGTCTCTTCATGTTACGTTGTGCTATGCTATGTTTGGGCATGTCACGTTCAGCTGTGTTACGATATGCTTCTTTGACTATCGTGCTGTACACTGCTTTTCGGCGGATTTCTGTGACCTACTGTGCTCTACTACATTCTGCCTTGCTCTGGGGAGGCCAGGAGCAGTGGTCCGTACGCAGTGTTGAGATATTGTACGTTGGGGTATGTAAGTATAGGTCAGGTTTGGTTAGGATGCCTTCGACTTTTGTAACATATACTGCTATTCGACGGATTTCCGCGCTCTGCATTACTGTACTATAATCTGCTCGACTCTGTGGAGGCGAGAAATAGTGGTCTTGGCACGTTTCTTCGGGTTAGATTTTGTACGGTTAGCCAAGGTTGGGCTAAGTTTGGTTTGGATAGCTATGACCTTCGTGATGTACACTATCTTCCCGTGGATTCCTGTGATCTACTGAGCTTTACTGTATTCTGCTCGTCTCTGGGGATGCCAGCAGCGGTGGTAGCGGCACGTTATGTTCAGTTATGCTACGTTTGGATAGGTTAGGTTGGGCCAAGTTAGGTCAGGATATGTTTGACTTTTGTGCTATACACTGCTATTTGGTGGACTTCTGCACTTCAGTGTGCTCTACTATGTTCTGCTTGCCTCTGGCGTGACCAGCAATAGCGGTCTCGCACGTTGGGATGTGCTGCGCTACGTTCGAATATGTTATGTGGGGACAAGTTCTGGCAGGATGTGGGTGACTTTTGTGCTATACGCTGCATTTCGGTGAACTTCTGCGCTACGCTGTGCTCTAGTATTTTCTGCTAGTCTCTGGGGAGGCCAGCAATAGTGTTCTCCGCACGTTGGGTTGTGCTATGCTACGCCCGGGTTTGTTACGTTTGACGATGTGAGGATATGATCGTACAGGAAATTGCGCTAAACACTGCTACACTCGGATTTCTACGCTCGACGGTGTTCTAACATTTTCTTCTTGGGTCTGGTGCTCCAGCGATAGTGATCTCGGCAAGATGAGTTTAGTTATGTTACGTTCGGTTAGGTTAGGTTATGTCAATCTCGGTTTGGTTATCCTCGACTTTCCTGCTATACATTCCAGCTCTTCTACATTCTGCTCGTCCCGAGGAGTCCAGCAATTATCTCGCAACGTTATATGGAGCTAGGCTACGTTTCATAATGTCATGTTAGGTACAGTTTGATCAGGTTGGCTTCGACCTTCGTGCTGTACACTATTATCCGGCGGTTTCCTGTGATGTACTGTGCTTTGCTGTATTCTACTTGGCTCTGTGGAGTCCGGCAGCAGCGGCCGCGGCACTCCCTTTTGAGTTACGCCACCTTAAGTTGGGTTACGTAAGGTCAGGTTATGTCGGGATAGGTTATACTTCCTCCTTTACACGCCAATGCGGTGTACTTCTGCGCCCTGCTGTGCTTCCGTATTATGTGCTTGGCTCTGTGGAGGCCAGCAATAGTGGTCTCGGCGAGTTAGATTTACGTAGGCTACGTTTGCATGTGACAAGTTTGGATATGCTAGGACAGAATAGCTTAGACTTTTGGCCATTCAATGCTATTCGTTAGATTTCTGCGCCCTACATCGCTATAATATTTTCTGCTCGGCTCTGGAGTGTCCAGCAATAGTGGTCCCGGCACGATGGGTAGAGTTATGCTACGTTCCGTTATGTTACGTATGGCGAGGATAGGATGGTATAGCTTACACTTTTGTGCTATATACTGCTATCCTCCGACCTCCGTGCTCTAATGTGTTCTAAAATTCTCCGCTTGTCTCTAAGGAGGCATGCGATAGTGGTATCGGCACGTCAGGTAGAGTTAAGTTACGTTCTGTCATGTCACGTTTAGTCAGGTTAGGAGAGGGTAGCTTTGACTTTTGTGCCATACACTGCTATACGCTCGATTTCTGCGTTCTACTACGCTGTAATGTGTTCTGCTTCGCTATGGGGAGGACAACAATAGTGGTCGCGGCTTGTGTGGTTGTGTTAGATTACGCACGGTTTGGTTCTGGTAGATCAAGATTGGTTAGGATGGCTTTGACGCTTGTGCTATAGATAGCTGTTCGTTGGATTTTTGCGCTCCACGTCGCTCTACTATACTCTGCTTGCATCTAGGGTGGTCAGCAAAAGTGGTTTTGGCATGCAAGGTTGAGCAATGTCTGTTTCGGTTATGTTACGCTTGGTGAGGTTCGGGCAGGGTAGTTCAGGCATATATGCTATACACTGCTGTCCTCCGACTTCCGCGCTCTACTGCGTTCTAATATTCTCCGCTTGGCTCTGGGGACGCCTGCGATAGTATTCTCGGCGCGTTAGCTAATGTTATGCTATGTTTGCTTATGAAAAGATTGGTTATGTTAGGGCAGTATGCCTTCGTGCCATTCTCTTCAATTCGGAGGATTTCTGCGCCCTACTGCGCTCCAACATGTTTTGCTTAGCTCTGGGGTGTCCAGTAATACTGGTAACAGCACGTTAGGTTGAGTTATGTTGCGTTTCGTTAGGGTAGGATGGGAAGGCATGTTTAGGATTTCTTCGACTTACGCGCCATACTCTGCTATTCGGTGGATTTCCGCGCTCAACATTGCTCTATTATGCTCTGCTCGACTCTTGGTAGACGAGCAATTGAGATCGTGGCAAGTGAGATCGTGTGAGGTTACGTTTGGTTAGGTTCGGTTAGGCTATGTTTGGTTAGGGTAGCTACGACTTTCGTACTGTGCACCGTTACTCTGTGGATTCCTGTGATCTACAGTGCTCTTCTACTCTCTAGTTTGCTCAGGTGAGGCCGGGGGCACTGGTCGCGGCACGCTATGTTGAGCTATGCTACGTTCGGCGAAGTTAGGCTAGATCAGGATGTGTTAAGATATCTTCATGTTTTGTGCTATACACTGCATTGCGGTGAATTCCTATGCTCTGCGTTGCTCTATTATACTCTGCTCGACAGTAGGGAGGGCAGCAACAGTGGCCGTGGCACGTTTGGTTCAGTCTTGTTACGATTGGCTATGTGAGGCCAGGCTTGTTTGGTCAGGACGGCTTCGACTTTCGTGCCATACTCTGTTATTCGATGTATTTCTGTGACCGACTGCGCTCTACTACATTCTACTTGTCTCTGTGGCGTCCAGCAATAGTGGTCTCGTCATGTTAGTTTGAGTTAGGCAACGTTTGGGTGTATTACGTTCGGCCGGGTCAGCATAATCTACTTCAACTTTTGCGCTGTTCACTGCTATTCGGAGGGCTTCATCACTGCAGTGTGCACTAATATGCCCTGCTTTGCTCTGTGGATGACAGAAACGTTGGTCTCGTCACGCAATGCTTAGTTTCACTGCGTTTGTATAGGATAGGTAAGGCCAGGTTCGGTCAGTGTATGGCTGACCCTTGTGCTATGCACAGCATTGCTGTGGATTTCTGCGCTCTGCTGGGCTCTAGCATATTCTACTCGGATCTGGGGAGGCCAGCAATAGCGGTCTCGGCACGTTAGGTTGAGGTGTGCTACGTTTGGGCATATTACGTCTGGCGAGGTTAGGACAGGATAGTCTAAACTTTTGCACTCTACACGGCTTTCCGCGGACTTCTGCGCACGACTGTGCTCTAGTATGACCTGCTTAGCCCCGGGGAGGCAGCAATAGCGGTCTCGGCACGTTAGGTTTTGTTAGGCTATGTTTGGATTTGTCTATTAGTTTGGGTTAGATTTGGGTAGCCCCGACTTTTCCGATGTACGCTGCGGTTCTACGGATTTCTGCATTCTACTCTCTACTAATGATTTCTGCTTGGCTCTGGGGTGACCAGCAATAGTGGTCCCGGAACGTTAGGCTGAGGAATGTTACGTATGTTTATGTTACGATTCGTCTCATAATGTTATGTTACGATTCGTATGTTAGCAATTGTGATCTCGTCACGTTACGTTGAGTCACGTTACGGTCGGTTAGGTTTGGTTATTCTATGTTTAGATATGATAGCTATATCTTTTGTGCTCCAAACAGTTACTCGGTGGATTTCTGCCCTCTACTGTGATGTAGTATGTTATGCTTGGCTCTGGGGGGGGGGGTCGGCAATAGTGCTCGTCACGTTTGACTGTGTTAGGCTGTGCCTTGTTACCTTTTGTTAGTTTGGGTTAGGTTTGGGTTGCTATGACACTTCCGATATACTCTGCGATTCTATGGACTTCTCGTTCTACTCCACACTAACCTCTGCCGCTTTACTCTGGGAAGGCCAGTAATAGTGGTCGCGGCACGTAAGATTGAGTTAGACTATGCTTGGTTATCTTACGTTCGTTTGGATTAAGAGAGGGTAGCTGTGACTTATAGCCTTTGCCTGCTATAGTCCGGCTTCCTGCCTCCTACAGTGCTGTAATATTTTCAGGTTGGCTCCGGGAATGCCAGCAATAGGTTCCTCGGCACGTGAGGTCGAGGCATTATAAGCTCGGTTTGGTTGGGTTGGGCTATGTGATGTCAGGATAGCTTTATCTTTTCTGCTCTACACTGCTATTCGGTGTCGTTCTGCGCTCTACAGTACTCTAGCATGTCCTGCTTTGCTGTGCGGAGGGCAGCAATAGCGGTCGCGGCATGTCAGGTTTAGTTATGATATGTTCGGCTCCGTATTGTTGGCTTGGTTAGGCTTGGGTGGCTTAGAATTTTCTGGTATACACTGCAATTCAATGGATTTCAGCGTTCTACTGTCCACAGTTGCGTTCTGCTCGGCTCTGTGTAGTTCAGCAGCAGTGGTCGCAGCACGTTAGTTTGAAATAGTTTACGTACTGTTATGTTACGATTGGTTAGGTTAGGAGGGGATAGTTTTGACCTTAGTGCTAAAGTCTGCTATTAGGGGGATTCCTGCGCCCCGTAGTGCTCTAATGCTTTCAGCTAGGCTCTGTGAAGTCCTGCAATAGTGGACTCGGCATGTTATGATGAGGTATGTTAGGTTCGGTTAGTTTGCGTCAGGTTAAGTTTGGTCGGTGTAGTTTTGAATTTTGTGTTGTACACTGCTATTCCGCGGACTTCTGCTGTCTACTGTGCTCTAGTATGTCCAGCTTGGCTCTGGGAAGGGCAGCAACCGCGGTCTCGGCACGTTAGTTTGGGATGAGTTACGTTTGGTTATGCTACGATTGGTTAGGTTAGGAGAGGATAGTTTCGACGTTAGTGCCATAGTCTGCTATTAGTTGCATCCCTGCGCCCTGCGGTGCTGTAATGCTTTCAGCTTGGCTCTGTTCGGGCTAGAAATTGTGGTCTCGGCATGTTGCGTAGTGTCATGTTTCGTTCGGTTAAGTTGGATCAGGCTAAGGTTTGTCAGGATAGCTTTAACTTTTCTGCTCCACACTGCTATTCGGTGGATTTCTGCGCTTTGCAGTGCTCTAGTATGTCCTGCTTTGCACCCGGTAGTGAAAAAATAGTGGCATTGGCACGCTAGTGTTCCTCAGGCTATGTTCGGATATGTTTTGTTCTTTATGGTTAGGCATGGATAACATTGACTTTTCTGATATACACAGCGATTATATGGATTTTTGCGTACTACTCTCAACTAGCGTTTTCCGCTTGACTATGTGGAGGTCTGCAATGGTGGTTTCGGCACTTTATGTTGAATCAGGTATCGTTCGGTTAGGTTGGGCTTGGCTGAGTTTGATTTGGATTGCCTTGACATTCGTGCTGCACAACGATATTAAGTGGATTTCTGCGCTCAGCTGTGCTATAGCTAGTCCTGCTTCGCTATGCGGCGGGCAGCAGCATAGTTTGGCTATGTTTGGATATGTTCCGTTGGCTTGGACTTGACTTCAGTAGCTCTGTCTTTTACCATATACACTTCGATCCTATGGATTTCTGAGTTCTACTCTCAACTAATGTGTTCTGCTTGGCACTGGGGTGGCCAGAAATAGTGTTTGCGGCACGTTAGATTAAGTCATATTATGTTTGGTTATGTTACGATTGGTTGGGTTAGGGGACGATAGCTTTGACTTTAGTGCTTCAGTCTGCTATTAGGTGGATTCCAGCGCACTACTGCGCTCTAATATTTTCAGCTTTACTCTGGGAAGGCCAGCAACAGTGGTCTCGATGGTTTATGTTGAGTCACGTTACGTCCGGTTCGGTTGGGTTGGGCTAACTGAAGTCAGGACAGCTTATCTTTGGTGCACTACACTGCTATTCGGTGGAGTTCTGCCCTCTACTTGGCTCTAGTACGTCCTGCTTGGCTGTGTGGAGGGCAGGAGTAGCGATCATGTCACGTTCGGTTGAGTTAGGATACGTTTGGCTATTTTCCGCTGGTTTGGGTTACGTTTGGGTAGCTTTTACTCATCTGATATACACTGCGATTCCATGGATTTCTGCGATCTACACTCCACTGGTGTGTTGTGCTTGGCCCTGAGTTGGGCAGCAATGGCGGTCGCGGCGCGTTAGGTAGAGTTAGGTTATGTTCGGATATGTTACGATTGGTTAGGTTCGGAGGGGGTAGACGTGACTTCAGTACTATAGGCTGCTATTAGGTGGCTTTCTGCGCCTTACAGTGCTCTTATGTCTTCAGCTTGTCCCTGGGAAGGACAGAAATAATGGCCTCCGCAGGATAGGTTCGGCCTCGTTATGTTCAGTTGGGTTGGGTTTGGCTACGTTTGGTTGGGATATCTTTAACTGTTCTTCTATGCTCTGCTATTCGGAGGTGTACTGCGGTCTGGTGTGCTATAAAACGTCCTGCCTTGCCCTGGGGAGGGCAGCAACGGCCGTTTCGGCACGCTAGGTTGAGTTGGGCTATGTTTGGCTATGTTCTGCTTGTTTGGGTTAGGTTCGGGTAACTTTGACTTTTCTGATATACAGAGCGATTCTATGGATTTCTGCTTTCCAATCTCCTCTAATGTGTTCTGCTTGACTCTGGGGTGGCCAGCAATAGTGGTCGCGGCACGTTAGCTTGTGTTATGTCACGTTGGTGTATGCTACGTTTGACTAGGATGGGATGGGCATCTTCGACTTCTGTGCTATCCATTGCTATTCGGCGGATTTCTGCGTTCGAATGTGCTCCAATTTGCACTGCTTGGCTCTGCGAGGCCAGCAATGTTGGTCTCGCCACGTTATGCTGTGTTACACTACGTTAGGATGAGTTAGGTTCGGCCAGGCTAGGCCGGAATATGTTTGCCTTTTGTGCCAGACACTGCGATGCGGTAGATTACTGCGCTCTACCATGCTCTAATATCCTCTGCTTGTCTCTGGAGAGCCGAGCGATAGAGATCTCGGCACGTTAGGATAAGTTAGGTTACGTTTGTTTATCTTATGCTTGGCTACGTTAGGATGGGCTGCTCCGTCTTTTGTGCTATGCACCGCTGTCCGGTGAGTTTCTGTGATCTTCTCTGCTCTGCTACACTCTGCTTGGAACATTGGAGGCCAATAGCAGTGGTCGCGGTAGTTTATGTTGCGCTATGCTGCGTTCGGTTAGGTAAGGGTAGGTCAGGTGGGGTTAGGATATCTTCGACTCTTGTGCTATACATGGCTGTCCGGTGCATTATTGCGTTCTACATTGCTCTACTATGTTCCGCACGACTCCGGGGAGTTCGGCAGCAGTGGCCGCGGCACGCTCCGCTGAGTTACGCCACGCTTGGCTATGTTAGGTCAGCCCAAGTTAGGTTAGGATTACCACGACTTTTGTAACATACACTGCTATTCGGTGTATTTCTGCGCCCTACGTTCCTTTGCTGTACTGTGCTTGACTCTGTGTCTGTGAGCAATAGCGGTCGCGGCACGTCTGTTTGAGTCAGGTTAAGTTTGGTTACGTTCCGTCTGGCTAGGAGAGTATAGGCTACTATGACTTTTGTGCCTTACACTGCTCTTCCGTGTGTTCCAGTGATCTACTGTGCTCTACTACATTCTTCTGGTCTCTGGGGTGGCCAGGAGCTGTGGTCGCGGCACGTAGTTTTAAGTTATGCTACGTTCGGCTAGCTTTGGTTAGGCCTAGTTATGCTAGGGTATCTGCGGCTTTTGTGCTATTCTTTGAAAAACGGCGGATTTCAGCGCTGCACTGTGTTCTGATAAATTCTGCTTGCCTCTGTTGATGCTAGCGGTAGCCGTCCGGATGTGTTCGGTTGGGCTAAGCTCCGTTTGGGTGTGCTACGTTTGGCTACGTGAGGAAACGCTACTTTGGATTTTGTGCTACCCACTGCTATTCGGTGGATTTCGGCGCTCTAGTGTGCTCTAATATGCTCCGATTGGCTCTATGAAGGCCATCAGTAGCGGTCGCGCCACAGTATGTTGAGATAGACAACGTTTGGTTAGATTTGGTTCGGTCAGGTTAGGTTATGACATATTTGGGTTTTGTACTCTACACTGCTATTCGGAAGATCTCTGCGCTGTAATGTGTTCTACCATGCTCTGCCTGTCTCTACGAAGGCCACCATTATCGGTCGCCGCACTTTATGTTGAGTCATGCTACGCTTGGTTAGGTTAGATTATGCCAGGTATGGTTACGGTGTCCTCGACTTTTGTGCTCTACACTGCTGTTCGGTGGATTCCTGCGCTCAACGTTGCTCTACTGTACTCTGCTCGACTAATGAGAGGAGAGCATTAGCGGTCGCGGGACGTTACTATGAGTTATGTTACGTTTTGTTAAGCCAGGTTGGCCTATGTTTGGTCAGGAAAGCTTTGGCATTCGTGCTATACCCGGTTATTCGATGGATTCCTGTGGTATGCTGTGTTCTACTACATTCTGCTGGGCTATTGGGAGGCCAGAAGCAGTGGCCGCGGCGCGTTACGTTGTGAGATGCCACGTTCGTTGCGGTTGTATAAGGATAGGATATCTTCGACTTTTGTGCTATTCACTACAATGCGGTGTATTTCTGCTCACAACTGCTTCCTAGTAAATGCGGCACGCCCCTGTGGTGGCCAGCAATTGTAGTTAGGTTGCGTTTGGTTTCATTACCTTTGGCAAGGTTAGGATGTGCTACTTTGACTTTCGTTCTATACACTGCTATTCGGTGGATTTCTGCGCTCCAATGTTCTCAAATGTCCTCTGTTCGTCACTGGGAGTCCAGTAATATCGGTTTCGTCACTTTATATTGAGTTACATTACATTTGGATGGGTTAGTTTGAGCATTGTTTGGTCAGGATACGTTTGACTTCTGTGCTATACACTGCAATGCGGTGGATTTCTGCGCTCTGCTCTGATATAATATTTTCTGCTTAAGTCTGCGGAGGCCAGCAATAGTAGCCTCGGCACGTCAGGTTTGGTTAGGTTACGTTTCGTTGGGTTACATTACGTCAGGTTTGGTTAGGATATCTTTGACTTTCATGCCATACGCTGCTATTCGGTCGATCCCTGTGTCCTGCGGAGCCCTACTATATTCTGCTTGGACCACGGAGGCCGGATGAAGTGGTCTCGGCACGTTAGGTTGAGCTATGCTGCGGTCGGGTATGTTACGTTTGGTGAGTTTAGGACATGATTGTGCAGGCTTTTTTGCTATAAACCGCTATCCGCGGATTTTTACGCTCAACTGAGACTTAATAATTTCTGCTTGGCTACGTGGAGGCCAGGGGCCGTGATCGCGGCACGTTGTATTGAGCTATGCTACCTTCTGCTAGGTAAGGATAGGCCAGGTTGGGTAAGGATATCTTCGACTTTTGTGCGATGCGCGGCTGTTCGGTGGATTTCTGCGCTCTACTGTGCTCTAATATTCTCTGCATGGCCCTGGTGAGGCCAGCAATAGTGCCCGCGTCATGTTGAATTGTGGTAGGCTAAGATTGGTTACGTTGCGATAGCTTGGGTTAGGTCTGGATAGATATGCATTTTGTGCTATACACTGTGTTTCTATGGACTTCTGCGCTGTACTTTCCTCTAGTGAGTTCTGCTCGACTCGGTGGAGTCCAGCAATAGTGGCCGGGGTACGTTAGGTTGAGCTATGCTACGTTTGGTTATGTTAAGGTTGGATATATTAGGATAGGCTACTTCGGTCTTTGTGGTGTACACTGCTATTCCGTTGATTTCTGCGTTCTAATGTGCTCTAGCATGCTCTGATTGGCTCTACGGTGGCCATCAATAGCGGCCGCGGAACGTTATATTGAGTTATGCTGCGTTTGGTTACGTTAGGTTATGCCAGGTTAGGTTAGGATACCCACGACTTTTGCGCTATACACTGCTATTCGGTAGATTTCTGCGCTCTACGTTGCTCTACTATACCCTGCACGGCACTGTGCAGTCGAGCAATAGCTGCCGCGGCACGTTAGTTCGAGTTAGTCACGTTCGGTTAGGTTAGGCTTTGTCAAGCTCGGTCAGGTTATCTTCGACTTTCGTGCTATTCACTGCTGTTCGGAGGACTTCTGCCCTCGACTGAGCTCGACTATGTTCTGCTTGTCCCTGGCGTGCCCAGCAACAGTCCTGGCACGTTATGCTGTGCAAGACTACGTTTGATTAAGTCATGTTATGTTCTGTTTGATCATGGTGTCTTCGACCTTCGCGCTGTACACAATTTTCCGGCGGGTTCATGTGATCTACTGTGCTCTACTATATTCTGCTTGGCTCTGTGGGTCCCGGCAGCTGTGGCTGCGGCACACCCTTTTGAGTTACGCTACGTTTGGTTGGGTTACCTTACGTCCGGTTATATTAGGTTTCCTTCGACCTTTGTGCTATGCACAGCTATGCGGTGGATTTCTGCGAACTACTGTGCTCTAATCTGCTCTACTTGGATCCGGGGAGGCCAGCAATATTGGCCTCGGCACGTTAGGTTGAGTTATGCTACGTTTGGGTATGTCTGGTCTGGTGAGGTTAGGATAGAATGGCGAAGACTTTTGTGCCATACGCTGCTATTCGGAGAATTTCTGCACTGCACTGTGCTCTGGTATATTCTGCATGTCCCTGGGGCGGCAAGTAATATTACCCCCGGCACGTCAGTTTGGGTTGGGAGACGTTTCGTTGGTTTGGTTAGGAAGTCTTGGTTAGGGTTTCTTTGACTTTTCTGCTGTACACTGCTAATTGGTTGATGTCCGCGCTATACGTTGCTCTAATATACTCCGCTCGACTCTGGGGATGCGTGCAATAGAGGTCGTGGCAGGTTAGGTTGAGCTATGCTTCGTTAGGTTATGTTGCGTCTGTCTAAGTAAGGAAAGGCTACTTTGACTTTTGTGCTGTACACCGCTATTCCGTGGATTTCAGCCATCTATTGTGTTCTAACATGCTCCGCTTTGCACTGGGGAGGCCAGCAATAGTGGTGGCGGAACGTTTGTTTGAGTTTGGTTTCGTTTGGTTCTGTTACGATTGCTTAGGTCAGGATATGATACCTTTGACTTTTGTGGTATACACTGCTGCTCGGTCGATATCTGTGCACTGCGGTGCTCTACAACTATCTGCTTGCCTCTAGGGAGGCCAGAAATAGCGTTCGTGGCATGCTTGTATGAGATAAGCTACGATTGGTTGGGTTACGTTTTGATAAGCTTGGGTTGGATGGCTTTGACCTTTGTGCTATACACAGCTTCGAGGACGATACCTGCGCTCTGCATTCCCTACTAGCTTCTGCTTAGCTCTCGTGAGGCCAACAGCAGCGGTCGCGGCACGTCAGATTGGACTACGTTACGTCTGCTCATGTTACGTTTGGTTAGGTTAAGATAGGATAGCTCTGGTTTCTGTGCTATACACCAAACTTCGGTGGATTTCGGCGCTCTACTGCGCTCCAATATGATCTGTTTGTCGCTGGGGAGGCCCGCAATATTGTTCTCGGCAAGTTAGGTTGAGTTATGGTACGCACGGTTAGGATAGGGGTGTCCGGTTAGGACATTATGTATTCGACTTTTGTGCTTTGCACTTCAGTGCGGCGGACTCCTGCTCTCTACTGTGCTGTAGTTTACTCTGCTTTTCCCATGGGTGGTCAGAAATAGCGGTCCAGGCACGTTAGATTGTGTTGGGTTAAGTTTGGTTGTGTTATGTTTGACTAGGTTAGGCTAGGGTAGCTTTGACTTTGTGCTGTACACTGCTATTCGGAAGATTTCTGCACTCTACTGCGTTCTCGTACGCCGTGCTTGGCTCTGGAGAGGGGACCAACTGCGCTCCCGGCACGTTAGATTCAGTTATGCTATGTTTAGCTATGTTCCGTTTGCTTTGGCTTAGGTTCGGGCAGCTTTGGCTTTTCTGATATACAGTGCGATTCTATGGATTTCTGCGTTCTGCTATCCACTAATGTGTTCAGCTTGGCTCTGGGAGGCCAGCAATAGTGGTCGCGCCACGATAGGAAGCGTCATGCTACGTTCGGTAAAGTTGGGTTAGTCTAAGTTTGGTAAGGGTTGCCTTAGCTATTCTGCCGTACACTGCCATTCGGTGGATTCCTGCGCTCTACTGTGCGCTACTATGTCCTCCTTGGCTCTGGGGAGGGCAGCATTATCGGTCTCCGCATGTTAGGTCCTGTTATGCTATGTTTCGATATGTTCTGTTGTTTTGGGTTAGGCATGGGTTGCATTAACTTTTCTGCTATACACTGCGGTTCTGTGGACTTCTACGCCCTACTCTCCACTAATATTTCTTCTTGGCTCTGGGTACGGCGGCAACAGTGGTCGCGGCACGCTAGGTTGAGTTACGCTATGTTCGGTTATGTTCTGTTTGTCCGGGTTTGGTTTGGGTAGCTTCGACTTTTCCGATATACATTGTGATTCTATGAATTTCGGCGTCCAGCTCTCAAATAATGTGCCCTGGTTCGCTCTGGAGAGGCCAGCAGAGGTGGTGGACGCACGATGGGTTGGGTTAGGTTATGTTTGGTTATGTTACTATTGGCTTGGCTACGAGAGGATAGCTTCGACATTAGTGATATAGTCTGCTATTTGGTGGACTCCTGCACCCTAAAAAGCTCGAATGCCGTCAGCTTGGCTTCGAGAAGGCATGCAGTAGTGGTCTCGGTGCTCTATGTTGGAACTGGTTATTTCGGTTATGTTGGGCTATGCTAAGTTTGGTATGGAGAGCTTCAACGTTTGTGCTGTACTGTGCTATACGGTGGATTTTTGCGCTCAAGTGTACTCTAGGATTCCCTGCTTGGCTCTGGGGACGGCAGCAATAGCGGTCTCTGCACGTTATTTTAGTTGGGCTATGTTTGGGTATGTTCTGTAGGCTTTAGTAAGGATTGGGTAACTCTGACTTTTCTGCCATGCACTGCGATTCTATGGATTTCTGAGTTCTACTCGCAAATAATGCGCTCTGTTTGGCTCTCGAGAGGCCAGCAGTAGAGGTCGCAGCACGTTAGGATAAGTTACGTTTCGTATGATTATATCACGATTGCTTAGGTTAGGAGAGGTAGTTTGACCTTAGCACTATAGTCTGCTGTTAGACGGATTTCTGCGCCCTACTGTGCTCTTTCGCTTTCAGCTTGGCTCTTGGAAGGCCAGCAATGGTAGCCTCGGCAGGTTACGTTGAAGGAGGTTACGTTCGGTTAGGTCGGTTTAGACCATGTTTGGTTAAGGTAGCTTTTACGTTCGTTCTGCACACTGGAATATGGTGGATTTCTGCGCTCTACTGCACCCCAGTACATCCTGCTAGGCTCCGATGTTGCAGGGACAGCGGTACAGCCACGTTAGGTTGAGTTAGGCTATATTTGGTTATGTTCGATTTGTTTGGGTTCGCTTTGGGTGGCTTTGACTCATCTGTTATGCACTGCGATTCTATCTATTTCTACGTTCGACTCACAACTCGTATGTTCATCTTGGCTCTTGGGAGGCCAGCAATAGTAGTCTCGACACGTTAGGTTGGGTTAGGGTTAGCTTGGTTATGTTAGGGTTGGTTAGCTAAGGTGAGAATAGCTTTAACATTAGCGGTATAGTTCGCTATTATGTGGATCCCTGCGCCCTGCTGGGTTGTAGCATTTTCAGCTTGGCCCTGGGATGGCCAGCAACGGTGGTCACGGCGCTTTATGTTGGGTCAGGCTACGTCCGCTTTTGTTGGGTCTGGCTAAGTTTCGATAGGATAGCTTGAACTTCTGTGCTGAACACTGCTACTCGGTGGATTTCTGCGCTCTACTCTGCTCTAGTATATCCTGCCTAGCTGTGGGGAGGACAGCAACAGCGGTTTCGGCACGTTAGGCTGAGCAAGGATATATTTGATTGTGTCCTGTTTGCTTCGGTTAGGTATGGGTGGCTTTGGCTTTCCTGATATGCACAGCGATTCTATCTATTTCTACGTTCTTCTCTCAACTAATATGTTCTGCTTGGTTCTGCGGATGTCAGCAGTAGTCGTCGCGGCACGTTGGGTTGTGTTTGGTTACGGTTGGTTATGTTACGCTTGGACAGCTTAGAAAACTGAAGCTGTGACTATTGAGCTACTCACTGATGTTCGACGTATTTCTGCGCTCTACGTTGCTCTAATATATCCTGCTGCGCTGTGTGGCTGCCAGCAATTGTGGTCCCGGCACGTTAGTTTGCTTTACTTTATGTCCCTTTATGTTACGTTTGGTTAGGGTAAGGGAGGATGTCATTGACTTTTGTGCTATGCACTGCTATTCGGTGTGTTTTTACGCGTCACTGTGTTCTGATATGTTCAGTTTGTCTCTGGGAAAGAAGCAATCGTGGCCTCGGCACCTTATAAAGTGTTGGGCTACGTTTGTTTGGGCTAGGTTAGGTCAGGGTATGTTAGGTTACCTCTGACCTGAGTGCTTTACAATGCAACGCCGCGGACTTCTGCGATCTACTTTGCTCTAACATATTCTGTTTAGCTCTGAGGTGGACAGAAATGGCGGCGCATGCAGGTTAGGTGGGTGAAGATACGTTGCGTTTTTAAATGCCATGTTTGGCTAGGTTACACTATGACAGCTCTTTCTCTTGTGCTGCACCCTGCGATCTTAGGAACACCTGCACCATACCGTTCTCTAGTATGCTCTGCTTGACAATGTGGAGGCCAGCAGCAGTGGTCGCGGCGCGTAAGGTTGAATCATATTTCGTTTGGTTTGATTAGGTTAGGCTAGGTTTGGTCAGGAAATCTTTAACTTTTGTGATATCCTCTGCAGCGGGGCCGATTTCTGCGCTCCACTGTGCCCTAGTATATTTCGGTTGGCTCTGTGGAAGTCAGCAATGGTGGTCCAGGCATGTTAGGTTTGGTCTTGTTACGTTTGGCTATGTTACGTTTGGATAGGTTAGGCTAGGTTAGCTAGATTCTTGTACTACAAGCTGCTGTTCAGTAGATTTCTGCGCTCCACTGTGTTCTAATATCCTCTTCTTAGCTCTGAGGAGGCCAGCAATGGTGGCCGTGGCTCGAAAGTTTGAGTTATGCTACGTTTGGCATTGTTAAGTTAGGACATAATTGACTACCATGCTGTACGCTGCTATTTGGTGACTCCCTGCGCTCTAATGTGCTCTAGTGTATTCTGCGTGGCTCTGAGGATTCCAGCAATAGTGGTCTTGGCACGTTCGGTTAGGTTAGGATACGCCAGATTATACTACGTTTGGATAAGTTGGGACAAGGTAGCTGTGGCTTTTGAGCTAAACACTGCTATTCGGTGCATTTCATTGCTGTACATTGCTCTACTATCCTCTGCTCGACTCTGGGGAGGCCAGCAATAGTGGTCGTGACGCGAAAGTTAGTGTTATGTTTCGTTTAGTCAGGTGAGTTTGGGCTTGATTAGGGGCGAAGAGCATTGACATTTATGCTATACACTACTTTTCGGTGTATTTGTGCGCTCTGTTGTGCACTGGTATGCTGTGCCTGGCACTGGCGATG
This sequence comes from Eufriesea mexicana, assembly GCF_001483705.2. NCBI lineage: Eukaryota > Metazoa > Arthropoda > Insecta > Hymenoptera > Apidae > Eufriesea > Eufriesea mexicana. Next base: position 354,560 of record NW_016914938.1, read on the forward strand.
CCAGCAATAGCAATCTCTGCACGTTAGGTCGATTTGTGCTACGTATGGTTAGGCTGTGTTTGTTCGGGTTTGCATAGCTTTGGCTTTCGTGGTATACGCTGACATCCTGGGAACGCCAGCAATATCGTCTTTCCTAGTTCGGTTCAGCTAGTCTACGTTTGGCAAGGTTGGGTTACGTCTGGAAAGGTTGGGACACCTCCAACGTTTGTGCTATTCGCTGCTCTATGGAGGCTCTCTGCTCTCTGCTTTCCCTATAGTATTCCACTCGGCTCTGGAGAATCCAGCAATCGTGGTCTCGGCGCGTTAGGTTAAGTTATGTTGCATTTGTTTATATCACGCTTGGACAGGTTAGGACAAGGTAGCTGTGGCTTTTGTGCACAACACAGCTATCCTGTGGACTTCTGGGCTCAACTGCGCTCTGTCATATTCTGCTTGTCCCTAGGGACGCCAGAAATATTGGTCGCGGCACTTTACGGTGTGTTATGTTACGATTGATTTGGTTAGGTTAAGTAAGATTTGGTCAGGTGATCCTTGACTTTTGTGCTACGCACTGCTCTTCGGTTGATTTCTACGCACCACATTGCTCCAACATACTTCGCTCGACTCTGTGGTTTCCAGTAATAGAGGTCATGTCAAGTTAGGTTTAGTTAGTCTGCGTTCGGTTTGGTTACGTTTTTCCTTGTTAGGTAAGGATGGCTTAGACCTTCGCGGCTCACATTATTGTTCTGCCGACTTCTCCGATCTACTGTGTCTACCATTATCCGCTTGGCACTGGAGAGGTCAGAAATAGTGGTGTAGTGCGGTTAGGTAGAGTTAGGTAACGTTTGGTTATGTTACGATTGGTTAGGTTAGGCGAGGGTAGCTTCGACTTTTGAGCTATATACTGCTATACGGTGGATTTCTCCGTTCTACTGTGATGTAATATGGTCTGCTTTGCTCTGGGGTGGCCAAAAACTGTGGCCGTGGCGCGTTATGCTGAGTTATGTTACGTTTGGGTTGGTTAGGTTTGTATGGCTCAGGATCGGATATTTTTGACATTTCGCTGTACACTGGAATGCGGTGGATATCTTCGCTCTACTGTCCACTAGAACGTTCTGCATGGCTCTGAGGAGGGCAATAACAGTGGCCTCGCCAGGTTAGGATGAGATAGGCTACGTTTGGTACGGCTACGTTAGCTATGGTTAGGTTCGTGTCGCTTTCACTTTTCTGATATACTCTGCCATTCCATGGGTTTCTGCTCTCCACTCCGCTCTCATATGTCCCGCTTGGCCCTGTGGTGGCCTCCAGTAGTGGTCGCGTGACGCTAGGTTTAGTTTTGTTACGTTCGGTTACGGTACGATTGGCCAGGTTAGGAGGGGCTAACTCTGTCTTTTGCTTTTTACACTGGTATGCGGTGGATTTCTGCCCTCTACCCTGCTCTAATATGTTCAGCTTGGATCTGGGAGGGCCAGCAGCGGTGATATCGGCACGATACGTTCAGTTAGGCTTCTCTTTGTTTGGTTAGGTTGGGTCAGGTTTGGTCGGGATATCTTTAACTTTTGTGCTATTCACTGCTCTTCGGTGGATTTGTACTCTTTACATTGATCTACTATAATCTGCTCCATTCTGGGGAGGCTAGTAATAGTTGCCCAGGCGCGTTAGTTTTGTTTATGCTACGTTTGGCTATATTACGTTTGGTTAGGCTAGAAGAGGATAGCACTGACCATTGTGCCATATACGGCTATTATGTGGACTTCTGCTATATACTGTGCTCGGATATGCTTCGCTTGGCTCTGGGAGGTCAACCATTGTGGGTTCGGCACCTTAGGTAGAGTTAGGTTACATTTGGTTTTGTTAGGTTTATTTGGGTTAGGATATGATACCGTTGACTTTTGCACCGTACACTGAAATGCGGTGTTCTTCTGCGCTCCACTGTGCCCTAGTGTGCTGCGCTTGGCTCTGGGGAGGCCAGTAATGGTAATCCCGCCAAGATAGATTGAGACAGACTGCGTACGCTTAGGCTACGTTGGCAATTGTTTGGCTAGCGTACCTTCGACTTTTCTGCTGTGCACTGCGATTCGATTGATTTCTGCCCCTTGCTCTCTACTAATACGTTCTGCTTGGCTCTTGGATGGCCAGCAATGGCGGACGCGTCACGTTAGGCTGAGCCAGATTATGTTTGCTTATGTTCTGTTTGGTTAGGTTAGGCCAGGATGACATGACTTTTGTGCTACACACTGCTGTTCGGTGGTTTTCTGCGCGCTACTGTGATCAAGCATGCTCTGCTTTGCTCTCGAGTGGCGAAAGGTAGTGGCCGCGGTGCGTTAGGTTGAGCTAGTTTGCTTTGGGTTTGGTTAGGCCTGCATGGGATAGGTTATGATATCCTCGGCTTCTGTGCGGTACACTGGAATTCCGTGTGCTTATGCGCTCTGTTGTGCTCTAGTATGTGCTGCTTTTCTCTGGCTAAGAGATTAATTGTGGTCTCGGCACATTGGTCTGAGATAGGATACTTTTCGTTACGTTATGTTAGAGTATGTTTAGACTGGATAGCTTCGGCTTTTCTGATATGCACAGCGATTATGTGGATTTCGGCGCTCTACTCTGCTGCGGTATGTTCCGCTTGGCGCTGGGGAGGTCAGACACAGGCGTCTAGGCACGCTGGGTCGGATAATGTTGCGGTTGGTTGTGTTACGTTTGGTTATGTTGGGATAGTATAACTTTGACTTTTGCGCTATACAATGGTATACGGTGGTTTTCTGCGCTATACGGTGCACTAGTATGCTGTGCTTGGCTCTGAGGAGGCCAGCAATAGCGGACGTGACACGGAAGCTTGTGTTATGTTACGTTCGGTTATGCTAGGTTGGGTTAGGTTTGGTTATGATGGCTTTGACTTTTGTGCTATACACTGCTCTTCGTTCGATTTCTGCACCCTACTGTGCACCAGTATGATTTGCTTGGCACTGGGGAAGTCAGAAATAGTGGTCTCGGCACGTTACGTGTAGTCATGTTACGTTTGGTAAGCTTAGGAAAGAATAGAACCGACTTTTCTGCTGTACACTGCTATTCGGCGGATGTCTGCGCTCAACCGTGCTCTAATATGTTCTGCCTGGCTCTTGGGAGGCCACCTATAATAGCCTGGCAACGTAAGGTTGAGTTAGGTTTCGTTTGGTTAGGTTATGTTTGTTCGGGTTAGGTCTGTATGGCTTTGACTTTCCTGGAAAAGGCATTTGTTAGGTCGATTTCTGTGTCCTTCCCTGCTCTACTATGCCCTGCTAGTCCCTGGGGAGGCGAGCAGTAGTTGTCGCTGTACGTTAGGTGTAGTCATGTTACCTTTGCTTATGTTACGATTGGTTACCATAGGGGTGGATAGCTTGTGTTTTGTGCTATACACTGCTTTTCGGAGGATTTCTGCTTTTCACATAAATCTACTATACTCTGCTCTAATCTGGTGTGACAGTAATAGTGGTCCCGGCACTTTAGTTTGATCTATGCTACGTTTGGTTTTGTTACGTTTGGATAGGGTAGGAGAGGATAGCATTGACTTTTATGCTATATACTGCTATTCGGTGGCTTCTGCGCTATACTGTGCGCTAGTTCGCTTTGCTTGGCTGCGTGGATCATGGTAATTGAGATCTCGGACGTCAGGTTGTGTCAGGCTACGATTGGTTAAGATACGTAGGTATGGGTTAGGATTGTGTGTCTTCGACTTTCGCGTTGTAAACAGTTTTTCGTTTGATTTCTGCACCGTACTGTGCTGTACCATATCCTGCTCGACCATGGGGAGCCTAGCAATAGTGGTCGATGCATGTTAAGTTGTGTTGTGGTACGTTTGGTTGTGTTACGATTGGTTATGTTAGGAGTGTATAGCTTCGACTTTTGCGTAATGCACTGTCATTCGCTGGAATTCTGCTGTCCACTGTGATCTGAGAAGCTCAACTTGGCACTGGGAAGGACCACAATAGTAGTCTCGGCACCTTATGCTTTGTTAGGCTGCGTTTGGTTGGTTCAGGTTAGGTCAGGTTAGGTTAGGTTATATTTACTTTTGTGCTTTACACTCCAACGCCGAGGATTTCGGTGATCTACTGAACTCTAGTATATTGTGCTTAGCTCTGGGGACGTCAGCAGCAGCGGTGTAGGGCTGCAAGGTGCAGATAGGTTACACTTGGTTATGCTAAGTTTGGTTAGGCTAGGCTAGTGAAGCCGCGTCTCTATGCTATACACTGCTATTAGGTGAATTCCTGCCCTCTACTGTGCTCCTATATGCTGTGCTTTGCTTTCGGCAGGCCAGAAATGGTGGCATAGGTGCCTTATGTATTTTTATGTTTGTTTGTGTCAGTAGAGGATATCTCCGACTTTTGTGCAGTACAATGAATTGCAGCGGACTTCTGCGTTCTGCTTTGCTCTGCTATGTTCTGCTTGGCACTGGCGAGGCCAGCAATAGTGGTCACGTCTCGTTACGTTTGGCTAGCCTACGTTTGGTTGGGTTAGGTTAGGTGAGTTAAGGTTAGGGTATTTATGACATCTGTGCTGTTCGCTGCTCAATAGAAGCTTTCTGCGCCCCGCGGTTGTATAGTATATTCTACTTGGCTCCGTGGAATCCAGCAATAGTGGCCCCGGCATTTTCGGTTTGGTTAGGCTAAGTTTGGTTATATTACCTTTGGACAGGTTAGGACAGGGTAGCTGTGACATTTGGCCTACACACTGCAATTCGGTGCATTTCTACGCTCTCTATTGCTTTACCATACTCTGCTCGATTCTGGGCAGGCCGGCAATAGTGGTCGCGACACCTTACTCTGAGATGTGCCACGCTTGGTTAGTTTAGATTTGGTCGGGTTTGTCTTGGTTACCATTACTCTTGTGCTTTACACAGCAACGCCGCGGATTTCAGGGATCTACTGCACTCTAGCGTATTCTGCTTTGCAATGTCGTGGTCAGCAATAGTGGTTCAGGATGGTTAGGTGGAGTTAGGTTACGTTCGTCTATGTTATGTTTGGAATGGTTAGGGGAGGATTGCTTTGAATTTTGTGCTATACTCTGCTATGCGGTGAATCTCTGCCATCTACTGTGGTCCAATATCCTCTGCTTTTCTATGTAGAGGCGAGGAGCAGGGGCCGCGACACGTTATGTAGAGTTGGGTTACGTTTGGTTCATTTAGGTTTGTCCAGGTCAGCAGAGGATATTTTTGGCTTTTGTGCTGTAGACAGAAATGCGGAGGATTTCAGCACTCTGCTGTGATCTAGAATGTTCTGCTTGGCTGTGGGGAGGCCAATAATAGATGTCTCGCTGCGTTTAGTGGAGATAGGCCACGCTTGATTAGGTTACGTTAGCTACGGTTTGGTTTTTGAAGCTTTGTCTTTTCCGCATTACGCTGCGATTCTATGAGCTTCGTCTATCTATCCTCATGTAATATTTCCTGATTGGCTCTGCGAATGCCAGCCTCATCTCGATAGGTTTAGTTAGTCTACGTTCGGATAGGTCAGGCTTGGTCACGAATGGTTAGGATAACTCTAACATTTGTGCTATTCGCTGCTCTCTGGATAGTTTCTGCGCTCTGCTGTGCTTTAGTGTACTCTACTTGGCTCTGGTGAATTCGGAAATAATGGTCCCGGCACGTTAGATTGATGTAGGTTGCGTTTATATTAGTTTTGGACAGGTTAGGATAGGGTAGCTCTGACTTTTGTGCTGTACAAATGATATTCGGCGTATTTCGAAGCTATATATTGCTCAATTATACTCAACACGTCTCTGGTGATGCCGGTAATGGAGGTCCCGTCACGTTAGGTTGAGATATGACACGTTTGGTTTCGTTACGTTTGGTTACGTTACGTTTGGTCAGGTTTGGAGGGGCTAGCTTTGACTTTTGAGCTATACGCTGCCATTGGGTGGGCTTCTGCGCTATGCTGTGTTCTAATATGTTCTGCTTGGCACTGGGGAGGCCAAAAATAGTGGTCTCGTCTCGTCAAGTTTAGTTAGTCTTCGCTTGGTGTAGTTAGGTTTGGTCGCGTTTGGTTTTGATATATTTGACTTTTGTGCTTTACTCTGATACCTCGTGGCCCTATGCGCTCTACTGAGCCCCAGTATATTCTGCTTCGCTGAGGGTATCCCAGCAATAGCGGTCTCGGCACGTTAGGTTTAGTTAGGACACGTTTGATTATACCACGTTTGGATAGGTTAGGGCAGGATAGCTTTGACTTTTGTGTATTACACTGCCGTTCGGTGGATTTCTGCGATCTGCATTGCTCTACTATGCTCGGTTCGAATCTGCCGAGGCCAGCAATAGTGGTCGTGGCACGAAAGGTTGAGTTAGGTTGCGTTTAGTGGGGTTAGGTTAGGTTAGGGTAGGGCAGTGTAGCTTTGACTTTTGTGCTATATACTGCTATTCGGTAGTCTCCGGCCCTCCAATGTGATACGATATGCTCAGCTCGTCACTGGGAAGTACCGCAATAGTTGTTTCGGAAAATTATGCTGGGTTAGGCTACGTTTGGATGGTTTTGGTTGGGTCGTGTTAAGTTATGTTATCTATACTTTTTTGCTTTTCACTGCAACGCCGCGGATATCTGTTATCTACTGTGCTCTGGCATATTCTGCTTGGCTGCGGGGATGTCAGGAGCAGCGGTGTATGTTGGTAAGTTGTAGTTAGGCTACGTTTGCTCATGCAACGTTTGGTTATGTCAGGATGGGACTTCTTTGACTTATGTCTTATACACTGCTATTCGGTGGATTTCTGAGCTCTGCTGTGGTCTAGTATGCACTGCTTTGCTCTGGGGTGGCCAGAAACAGTGGTCGCTGCGCGTTACGTATAGTTAGGTTACGTACGGTTATGTCAGGTTTGTTTGGGTTAGGATAGTATACCTTCGACTTTTATGCTGTGCACTGAAATGCGGTGGACATCTGCGCTCTACTCTGCTTTGGTATGTTCTGCTTGGCTCTGTGGAGGAAAGTGGTGGTGCTGTCCCCAAGTTAGTTTGTGATAATGTAAGCTTCGTTATGTTATGCTAGCCATGGTTATGTTTGGATAGCTTCGACTTTCCTGCTGTACACCGCAATTCTATGGGTTAATGTTGTCTACTGTCCACTGATATGCCCCGCTTGGCCTAGGTCAAACCAGCAAAAGTGGCAGCGTCACGTTAGGGTGAGTTATGTTTCATTTGGTTGGGTTACGTTAGTATATGTATGGTTGGTATGGCTTTGAATTTTGAGCTATACACTGCTGTTCGCTGGATTTTTGCACACAACTGAGCTACAATAAGCTCTGTTTGGCGCTGGGGAGACCAGCATTCGTGGTCTCAGCACGTTCGGTTGAGCTACAGTGCGTATGTTTATGTTAGGTTGCGTTAAGCGAGGTTAGAGTATCTTTGGCTTTTGTGCTACACCTTGCTAATCTATGGATATCTGCGCTCTTCTGTGCGCTTTCACACTCCGCTTGTTCCTTTGGATGCCAGGAATAGTGCTCTCCGCTCGTTAGGTAGAGTTATGTTACATTTGCTTGGGATAGGTTTGGTTAGGGTTGGTTAGAATAGCACTGACTTTTGCGTTATACACAGCTATTCGGACGATTTCAGTGTTCTACATTGCTCAGCTATGCACTGCATATCTCACGTGGGGCCAGCAGTAGCGGTAGTGGCACGTCAGGTTGGTTTACTCTACGTCTGCTTATGTTGCGTACGGTTTGGTTAGAAGAAGATAGCTTTGACTTCCGTGCCAAACGCTGCAATGAGGTGGATTGCTGGGCTCCACTGTGCTCTTGTATATTCTGCTCGGCTCTGGGGAGGCAAGCACTAGCGGTCGTGGAACGTTTGGCTTAGCTAGGTTACGTTTGGTTTGGTTAGGATGGCCTTGACTTTTGTGCAATACACTGCTATTCCGTGGATATGAGCGACCCGCTGCGGTTTAATTTTCCCTGTTTTGATCTGGGAATGCCAGATATAGTGGCCGCCCCGCGGTAGGCTGTGTTCGGTTACGTTTGGTTGTGTTAGCTTTGGCATGGTTAGATTAGGGTGTCTTTGCCTTCTAGCTGTGCAAAGGATTGCGGTGGACTTCTGCGCTTTAGGGTACACTGATATGCTTTGCTTGGCTCTGGAGAAGCAGGTAATGGTGGTCTATGCACATTATGTTGAGCTAGGATACGTTTGGTTATTTTATGTTGGCTAATGCTATGTTTGGTTATCTTAGACTCTTCTGATATACCCTGCGATTCTATGGATTTCGGCGATGTACTCTGCTCGAATGTGCTCTGCTTGACCCTGTGGAAGCCACCCATACTGGTCGCGGTATGTTAGCCTGAGTTAGATTACATTTGTGTACGTTAGGTTAAGGTGGGTTAGGCTACGATTACTTGGACTTTTGTGCTCATCACAGATAGTCTATGGACTCCTGTGCTGTGCTTTGCTCTGTCACATTCCGCTTATCTCTGCGGACGCCAGGAGCAGTGGTCGCAGAACGTTAGGTTGTGTTACGTTGCGTTTGGGTAGGTTCGGTTTTGTCAGGTTCTTTGGGGTTATCTTTGACTTTTGCGCTACAACTGCTCTTCGGTGCATTTCTACGCTCTACATTGCTGTAGCATACTCTGCTCGGCACTGGGAGTCCAATAATTGTGGCCTGGGTTAGGTTACATTTGGTGGGGTTTGGTTCCGATATCATTGACTTTTCTCATATTCACTGCGATTCCATGGGTTTCTGCGCTCTACTATCCACTACAATGTTCTGCTTGGCTCTGAGGAAGGCAGCAAAAGTGGTATCGGCGCGTTAGGAACGTTTGTGTTACGCTTGGTCAGGGTAGGAGAGGGTAGCTGAGACTTTTGCGCTATACGTTGCTATCCGGTGGATTTCTGCGCTCTTCATTGCTCTACTTTAATCTGCCCGACTCTGTGGAGGCCAGCAATAGTGGTATGAGCACGTTAGGTTGAGTTATGCTACGTTTGGTTTTGTTACGTTAGGCTTGGTTTGGCTTGGATAGTTTTGACTTGCGTGGTACACACTGCTTCTCGGTAGATTTCCGCGCTCTACAGTGTTCCAGTATGTACCGGTTAGCTCTGGGTAGGCCAGTAGCAGAGGCCTCGGCGCGTTAGTGTGAGATTGATTAAGTACAGTTATTTTATGCTTGGTTTGGTTAGGACGGGGTAGCTTTCACTATTGTGCTATGCACAGCTAGTCGATGTACTTCTGCGATTTATATTGCTGTCATATTCTCTGCTTGGTTCGGGGGAGGCCAGCGACAGTGGCCTCAGCACCTAATGGTGAGATTGGTCAACGTTCGGTTAGGTTAGGTTAGGACAGGTTAGGTTGTGGCACCATCCACATTGTGCTATACACTCCAATGCCATGTACTACAGCACTCTGCTCTGCTCTAGTACATTCTGCTGGCTCTGTGGAGGCAAGCAATAGTGGTCTAGGCACGTGAGGCTGGGTTAAGCTACGTTCGGTTACTTTAAGTACGGCCGTGTTAGTATATGGTAGCTTCAACTGTTGTGCAATGCTCTGCGTTTCTGTGCATTTCTGCGCTCTACTCCTCTCCAATATGTTCTTCTTGGCTCCGGGGCGGCGGCAATATTGGCCTGGGAAAGTTAGGATGAGTCAGGTTACATTTGGTTACGTTGTTTGGTCAGACCAGGAAGGATAGCTTTGACTTTTGCGCTACACACTGCTATACGGCAGATTTCTGCGCTCCACTGTCCTCTAGTATGTTCTGCTTGGCTCTGGGGAAGACAGCAATAGTGGTCTCGGCTAGTTAGGTTATTTATTCTACGTTTGGTTAGGTTATGTTTTGTGTGGTTAGGTCAGGATGTCTATGACTTTTGTGCTATACATTGCAACTTGGTGGCTTTCTGCGCGCTACTTGGCTCTACTATACTCTGATCGACCCTCGGGTGGCGAGCATTAGCGGACTCGGCACGTTAGGCTTATTTAGTGTACGTTTGGTTAGGTTAGAATGGGTCAGGTTGGGTTAGGGTATCTTTGAATTTTGAGCCATACAGGGCTATCTGGAGGCCTTCTGCGTTATACCGAGCTCTAGCATTTTCTGCATGTCTTTGTGGAGGCCAGCACTGATGGTCTTGGCACGTCAATTTAAGTCAGGTGACGTTTGCTCATATTGGGCTTGGACAGGTTAGGACAGGGTAGACATGACTTGTATGCTGTACACTGCTGTTCGTTGGATTTCTAGGCTCTACATAGCTATACTGTTCTCGTCTCAGGGGAGGCCAGCAATGGTGGTCTAGGCAAGTTAGGCTTGATTTGATTACATTTGGCTAGGCCAGGTTAGGTTAGGTTTGGTTTGGATAGCTTTGACTTTTCTGCTTTTCACTGCAATTCCATGGATTTCCGTGCAGTACTCCTCTATAAAATGTTCCACTCGGATGTTTGGATGCCACCAATAGTGCTTGCGGCACGTTAGAGCGAGTTAGGTTTCGTTCGGTTATGTTGCGATTGGTTATGTTAGGATAGGATAGCCATGGACCTTGTGTTATACACAGATATTCGGTGCACTTTTGCGCTTTCCTGTGCTCTAGTATGATCTGATTGGCGCTGGGGAGTCCAGCCGAAGTATCCTCGGCACGTTGGCTTTAGTTCTGTTACGTTCGGTTATGATACCTTTGGCTATGTTAGGAAAGGGTTGCTTTGACGTTTGCGCTATACCCTGTTGTTCCGTAGATTTCTGCGCCCCACTGCGCTCTAGTATGTCCTGCTAGGATAATGGTAGCCAGGAATTGTGGTCTCGCCATGTAACGTTGAGTTACGTTACGTTCGGTTGGTTTAGGTTAGTTCATGTAGGGATTGGATGTCTTTGACTCTCTTGCTATACACTGCAATACGACGGGGTTCTGCTCTCTACCGTTCCCTAGTATATTCTGCTTGTCTCTCTGGAGGCCAGCAGTAGTGTCTTAGGCACGTCAGTTTTAGTTCGGTTACGTTCGATTATGTTACATTTGGTTAAGTTATGGTAGGGTAGCTTTGACTTTGTGCTATACGCTCTTGGTCTATGAACTACTGTGTAGTCAAACATACGCCAACTCAACACAACGTGCCGCGATCACTATTGCTGGTCTCCCCTCGGGCATGCAGGATATAGTAGAGCACAGTAGAGCGTAGAACTCCACCGAAAATCAGCGTGTACCCCGAAAGTCATATCTATCCAAGCCTAACCAAAGGAAGCGTAACGTAGCCAAACGTAGCTTAATTCCACATATCGGCCCGAGACCAGTATTACTGGTCTCCCCGGAGTCGAGCAGAGTATACTAGAGGAACGTAGGGAGTAGACATCCACCGAATTCCAGTGTATAGCGCAGCGGTCAAAGCTAGCTTCCCCTTGCCTATCCAAACGTAATATAACGAAACGCAGCCTACCTTAACCTAACGAGCCGAGGCCGCTGTTGCTGGCCTCCCAGGAATCAAGCAGAATATACTAGAGCACAACACTGCGAATTAATCCACCGCATTGCAGTGTACATCACAAGAGTGGAGGATACCCTAGCACAACCTGTCCTAACCCAACCCAATGGAACGCAGCATTACAAAACGTAAGGTGCTGAGAGTACAATTGCTGGGCACCCAGAGCCAAGCAGAGCATATTAGAGCAATGCAGAGCGCAGAAATCCACCGATTATCGGAGCAAAGCACTAAAGTCAACGACATCCCTTCCTAATATAACCAAACGTAGCATAACGATACGTAATCAATCTCAACCTAACGCGCAGAGGCCACAATATTACTTGCCCCCCGGATCCAACCAAAACATACTGGAACGCAGTAGAGCGCAGTAATACAACGCTTTGCAGTATATAGCACAACAGTGGAAGATATCATAACCAAACCTGTCCTCACCTAGCCTAATCGTAAGTAGCCTAACTCAACATAAGGTGCCGAGATTGCCATTGCTGGCCTCTCCAGAACCAAGCAGAACATGTTAGAGTGATGTAGAGCGCTGAGATCCGCAGTACAATGGTGTATAGCTAAAATGTCAAAGCTACCCTGTCCTAATCTAATCAAACGTAACATAACAATACGTAATCAATCTCATCCTAACGCGCCGAGGCCACTGTAATACTTACCTCCCCAGAGACATCCAGAACATACTAGAACACAGTAGAGCGCAGATATCCACCGAGAAACAGTGTATGCCACGTACGTCAAGGCTATCCATGCCTAACCCAGACCAACGTATCCAAACCAAACGCAGCCTAACAGAGCCTAACGTGCCACGACTGCCATTGCTGGCCTCCGCACAGTCGAGTGTGATACAGTGGAGCAGCAAGGGGCGCAGAAATTCAGCGAATAGCTGTGTATAGCAGAATAGTCAAAGATTCCCTATAGTATCCTATCCAAGCGTAGCATAACAAAACGTCACATAACTCGGCCTGACGTACGGAGAGCACTACTGCTGGCCTCCACATATACAAGCATTATATACTGGAGCACAGTAGGGTGCAGAAATCCGCCGAATATCATTGTACAGCACAAACGTCAAAACCATCCTATCCTATCATGTCCACACGTAACATAAGCACACGTAATCTATCTCAACCTTACGTGTCGAAACCTCTAATGCTGGCCACCCCAGAGCCGAGCAGAACATGCTAGAAAAGAGTAGAGGGCAGAGGCCCACCGAACAGAAGTGTGTACCACGTAAGTCTCAGCTATCCAAACCTAACGGAGGCTACGATAATCGAGCCAAACGTAACATAGCGAAACATGTCGGGCCACGACCACAATTGCTGGCCTACACAGAGTCGAGCAGATTATAGTAGAGCACAACAGAGTGCTGAAATCCACCGAATAGCCGAGTATACCACGAAAGTCAAAGCTATCCACACTTAACAGAACTAGCGTACCACAACCAAACGTAGCCTATCTCAACCTAACACACCGAGACCACTATTGCTGGCCTCCTCAGCGCCAAGCAGAGCATATTGGAGCACAGTTGAGCGCAGGAAACCGCCGAATTGTGTATATCACAAAAATCGCAGCTACACTATCCTAACAAAACCAAACCTAACCTAACCAGGTGAGCATAACTCAGCCTAGCTTGACGAGACCTCAACTTCTGGCATCCGCAGGACCAAGCGGAGAACGTCATAGAAGAGTACAGTGCCGAAATCCACGGAATAGCAGTGTCAAGCACAGAAGTCAAAGTTAGACAAGCCAAACCTTACACGACCTAGCCAAGCCAAGCGTAACATAACTCAACCTGGCGTACCGAAACCGCTATTGTTGTCCTCGCGAGAGTCGAGCAGAGTATAGTAGAGCAATGTAGATCGCAGGGATTAACCGAATAGCAGTGTATATTATAAAAATCTAAGCTAACCTATCCTAACCTAACGAAACGTAGCATAAACAACGCTGCTTAGCTCATACAAACGTGCAGAGACCAATACGGCTATGCTCCCCATAGACGAGAAGAGTATTGTAGAGCACAGTAGAGCGCAGAAGGCCACCGTATAGCAGTGTATATCACAAATGTCAAAGATATCCTAACAATACTTATCCAATCCTTACCTAACCAAAGGAACATGACACAACCTATCCTGCCTACACCACAATTTCTGATCTCCCCAGAGGGAAGCAGAACATATAAGTGTGCTGCGGAGCGCAGAATTCCGCCGAATAGCAGAGAACGCTACAAAAGTATAAGCTATGCTCTCCTACCCTAACCAATAGTAACATAACGAAACGCAGCTTAACTCAGACGTACGAGCCGAGAGCTCTACTGCTGGCATCCCTGTGGCAAAGCAGAACATATTAGTGGAGCGTAGAGCGCAGAAGTCCATAGAAAGGCAATGTATAGCTGAAAAGTGAAAGATATCCTGACCTAACGCATACTAACGTACTCTGGCCAAACCAAGAGTGACGCAGCTCAACCAATCGTGCCCCGGCCACTATTGCTGGCATCCATAGGGCGAAGCAGACCACAATAGAGCACACAGGAGCGCCGAAAAATGAACCGTATAGCAGTGTAAGCCAGAAAAGTGAAAGATGCCCTATCCTTTCGTGACCATACGTAACGTAACCTATCGTCACATATCTCATCCTGTCCTGCCGTGACCACCAATGCTACCCACCACAGAGCCGATTAGAACATATTAGAGGAGAGTAGTGCGCAGAAATCCACAGAATCGAAGTGCATAACACAATAATCGAAGTCGCCCTATCCTAACATAGCCATACGTAACAGAACCGAATGTAGCTTAACGCAACCTAACGTGCAGAGACCACTTTTGCTATCCTCCCCAGAGCCTAGGAGCGCATGTTAAGGTAATGCATAGCGCATAAATACACAGAATGGCGGTGCATGGCAAGAAAGACAAAGGTCTCCTGTTCTAACATGACCTAGCGTAGCATAAACGTACGTAATGAATCTCAATCTAACGCGGCGATACCGCTATTGCTGGCCTCCCCATAGCCAAGCAGGGAATACTAGCACACAATAGAGCGCAGAAATTCACTGAAAAACTGTTTGCACCACGCAAGTCAAAACTATCCGAACCTAGCCCAGGCTAACGTAACACAACCGAACGTTTCATAGCTCAAGCCAACGTGCCGAGACCACAATTACAGGCCTCCCAATCGCAAATCAGATAATATAAGGTCACAGTAGAGCGCAGGAATTCACCGGATAGCATGTATAGCACAAAAGCCGAAGTCACCATAGCCAAGCCAGACCTAACCTAACCTAGCTAAACGTAGAATAAATGAACCTAACGAGAAGAGACTTCTAGTGCTGGCATCCCCAGTGACAAGCAGAACAATTTTGAACCATGTAGAACGCAGAAATAAAATGAAAAGCAGTGCATAGCACAGAAGTTAAAGCCATCCCAACCAAACCTGACCTAATCTAACATAGCAAATCGTAACCTAACTTCAGCTATCGTGCCACGACATACATTGCTGGTCTCCCCAGAGACAAGCAGAATATGATACAGCACAGTCAACTACAGAAGTCCATAGAAGATCAGTGTTCAGCGCATAAGTCAAAGCTGTCCCAACCTAAATCAACCTAACCTAACCTAATCAAACTTAATGAAACTCAACCGAACCTGCCGCGCCCACTACTGCTTGCGTCCACAGAGCCAAGCTGAATATACTAGAACACAGTAGAGCGCAGTAATCCACCGCATTGTAGTGTACAGCTCAAAAGTTTGGGATATCCTAACCTAACCTGTCCTAACCTAACCGAACCGAACGTTGCCTTACTAAATATAACATACCGCGAAAACTATTGCTGGCCTCCCGGGAGTAGAGCAGAGTATAGTAGAGCAGTGTAAGTCGCAGAAATCCACCAAAGAGCAGTGTACAGCGCAAAAGTCATAGCTATCCTGTCCTACACTCTCCAAACGTAACATAAACAAACGCAACATTACGTAACCTAACGAGCCGGGGCCGCTATTGCTGGCGACCGCAGAGACAAACAGAATAAGCTACAGCACAGTAGGGCGCAGAAGGCCACCAAACAGCATTGTATTGCACCAAAGTCAAAGACATCCTGACCTAACCTGACATATCGTACCCTAATCGAACGTGGAATATCTAAACATAACAAGCCTTATGCAGTAGAGTCGAGCGCAGAAATCCATCAAATCGCAGAGAGTAGCACAATAATCAAAGGCAACCGAACCTAACACAAACTAACATAACCTAACCAAACTTGCCCTATTTCAACATGACGTGCGGAGGCCACTATTACTGGGTTCCCAGGAGCTAAGCAGAGCATACTACAGCACAGTACAGCGCAGAAATCTCTGAACAGCGTTGTATAACAAAAAGTATATGTCATCCTATCAAAACGTAACCAATCATAGCCAAACCAAACGTAGCCTAACTCGGTCTATCGCGCCATACCGCTATTGTTGGCGTCTCCAGAGCCAAGCACCACCTACTAGAACACAGCAGAGCGCAGAAATTCAGAGAACAACAGTCTATGCCATGAAATTCATAGGAATCCAGGCCTATCTCATACTAACATAACCTAACCAAACGTAGCTTAACTCTACCCAATGTGCCTAGAATACGATTCCTGGCATCCTCAGAGTTGAGCACAGAGTAGTCGAGCAATGTATTGCATAGAAATCCACCGCATATCGGTGTATAGAGCTAGAGTCGCAACTACCCTATAGTAACCTAACCAATAGTACCGTAAACAGACGTAACGTTACACAAACTGGCATGACACGAACGCTATTGCTGGCCACACGAGAGCTAAGCAGAGTATAGCAGAGCAATGAAGAACGCTGAAATATTCCGAGTAGCAATGTACGGCACAAGAATCAAATCTAACCTAACCAAACGCAACCAAGCATAACATAACCAAACGTAACATAACTCAAACTATCGTGCCGTGACCAATACCTCTGGCATCCCCGTAGCCAAGCAGATTATACTACAGCAGAGTAGAGCGCAGAAATCCACCGAATAGCAGAGTTCCACGAAGGTCAAATTTACCAAGGCCTAACCCAAATTAACGTAACGTAGCCAAACGAAACGAAACTCAACCTAACGTGCCGCGACCACTACTTCTGGTCACAACTAGGCCAGCCAGATTCGAGTAGAGCACAGTAGGCGGTAGGAATCCACCGAATAGCTGTGTGTGGCACGAAAGACCAAGCGATACTTGCCAAACATAGCCAAACTTAACCTAACCATACGTAATATGACTCAACCTAACTAGCCTCGACCACCATTGCTGGCCTTCCGTCTGCCGAGCAGAGTATAGTAGAGCGATGTAGAGCGCAGAAATCCAACGAATAGTGTTGGATAGCACAAAAGTTAAAGAAACCCTAACCTAACATTCCCAACCTAACCAAACGGAACGTTACCTGACACGACCAGTCGTGCGGAGACCACTGTCGCTATCCTGCCCAGGGTCAAACTGAATATAGTAGAGCACAGCAGAGCGCATGAGCCCACGGCGTTGCAGTATATGCGAAAAAGGGCAATGAAAACCAAACCTTATCTGACCTAATCCATCCTAACCAATCGTAGCACAAAACAATGTAATGTTCCGAGACCACTACTGCTGCGCTCCACAGAGCCGAGCAGTACATGCAAGAGCACACTAGAGTGCAGGGTCACTCCAAATATCACTGTACAGCACATAAGTCAATGCTACCCTCTCCTGATATATTCAAACCTGACATAGCTAAGCGTAACACACCTCAAACTATCGTACCGCGACCACTATTGCAGCCCCCCCCCCCCCCCCAGGGTCGAGCAGAACTTACTAGCGGTCGGTAGAGCACAGAAGTAAATTGAATCGCAGTGTATAACACAAAAGTCATATCTATCCAAACCTGACCCACGATAACGTGACGTAACCGAACGTAGTCTACCGCAGCATAACGTACCGCAACGACTATTGTGGCCTCTCCAGGGTCTAGCAGGACGTACTAGAGGACAGTAGAGAGCAGAAATTCATCGAATGACTGTGTACAGCTGAAAAGTCAAAGTTATACAGGCCTAACCCAGATTAACCTAACTAATCCGCCTAACGTGCCTAGATCACTATTTCTGCCCTACACAGGGTGGAGCAGAGTATAGTAGAACACAGTAGAGCCCAGAATTTCGTAGAATAGCAGTGTTGAGCACAATGGTAGCGCATGCCCTAACCTAACTCAACGAAGCCTAACCTTACCAAACGTTTTCTAACATATCCTAACCTGTCGCGACCACTTTTCCCGGCCTCTCCAGAGCCCAGCAGATTATAGTACAGTAATGTAGGAAGTAGAATTCCACCGAATATTAGCGTATGGCACACAAGGAAAATCTACCCCGTCATAAACTATCGAAACGAAATATTAGCAAATGTAACAGTAACTCCCCTGACGTGCCGGAAACACAATCGCTGTCCTTCATAGAGGCAGGAAGAATATAACAGGGCACAGTAGATCACAGAAATCCGCGGAGTTGCAGTGCATTGCACAAAAGTCAAAGATATCCCATTCCAGCCTGACCCAACCTACCCAAACCAAACGTAACCTAACACAACCTAACATGCCAAGACCAATATTGCTCTCCATCGCACAGCCAAGCAGAGTATGCTAGAGTAAAATAGAGCGTAGAAATAGACGGCATTGGAGTGTAAGGCACAAAATTCGAAGATATCATGGCCAAACCTAAACAAACGTAGCATTACCAAACGTAATATGGCTCAACCCAACGTGCCGCGACCACTACCGCTGGCGCGCCAGAGTCAAGCGCAATTCGACTGAACACAGTAGGGCACTAAGTTCCACAGAATATCTGTTCTGAGCACAAAAGTCAAAGCTATCCTAACATAATCTAACATAACCTAACCTAACCGAACGTAATCAGGCTAAGCCTAACGTACCGCAACCAGTATTGCTGGCCGCCACGTGGTCGACCTGAGCATATTAGAGGATAGCAGAGCGCAGAAATTCATAGAGTCGCAGTGTTCAGCACAAGAGTCAAAGATATACTCTGCTACACTTTCCAAGCTTAACGCAGCCAAACGTAGCCTACCTCAAACTAAAGTGCCGAGACCTTTATTACTGGCCTCCCCATAGTACAGCAAACTACTGCACGACAATGTAGAGCGTAGAAATCCTACGTATATCAGTGTATAGCGAAAAAGTCGAAGGTGCGCTATCCATACCTATCCAAACGTGATGAATCCAAACGTAACCTAACTTAACCTGAAGAGACGAGACCACTCTTACTGAAACCTCCAGAGCCATGCAGAATAAAATAGAGCATAGTAGAGCGCGGAATTCCACCAAATAGCAGCGATTAGCACAAATGCCATATCGTAACCTTACCTGACCAAGCCTAAACTAGTCAAGCGTAGACTGACTAAACCAAACGATACGAGACCACCATCGCTGGCATTCACAGAGCCAGACAAATCGAATTAGAGCACACTAGAGTGCAGAAATCCACCGAATGTCGGTGCGTAGCACAAAAGTCAAAGCTATCATCTCCTACCATAACCAAGCTTAACATAAACAAAAGTAGCTTAACTGAAACTGACGTGCCGAGACCACCGTCACTGGCCTTCAGAGGGCCGAGAGGAATACAATACAGCACAGTAGATCGCAGAGACCCACCGAAAAACAGTGTATAGGAGAAAAGGAGGATATATGCTTTCCAAACCTAACCAAACTTAGCACAACCAAACGCAACCAAGCTCTACCTAACCGCCCTACAACACTACTGCTGACCTCATCACAGCCAAGCAGAATAAACTACACCTCAGTAGAGCAAAGGAAACCGCCGGGCCACTGCGTAAAGCACAAAAGTCAGGGACATACTAACGAAACCAGACCTCAACTAACATATCCAAACGTAGCCTAGGTCAACATATCGTGCCGATGCCACTATTGCTGGCGTCCTCGGAGACGAGCAGAATATGATAAAGCACAGTAGAGCGCAGAAGTCCATAGAATAGCAGTGTATATCATATGAGTCAGGCTAGCCTTCTCCTACCAAACCAGACAAGCACAAGCAATGGTGGCCTGACTCAACCTAATGTGGGGAGACCACTACTGCTCTCCTCCCCGGAGTCGAGCATATCATATCAGAGGACAGTAGAGAGAAGAAATCCATAGAAACGCAGTGTATATCAGAAATTCAAAGCTATCCGGAAATAAACCATCAATCGTAACTTAACCGAACTTAGCATAACCCAACCTAACGTGCCGTGACCACAGTTACTGGCCTACCCAGAGACAAGCAGGACATACTAAGGCACAGTAGAGTGCAGAAAGCCACCGAGTAGCTATATATAGCACAAAAGACAAAGATACCTTAACATAACCTGACCTAACATAACCTAACAAAACGTAGACTAACTAAACATATCGGGCCGAGTCCACTATGGCTGGCGCCCGCATCGCGTAGCTGAACATATTATAGGTGAGTAGATTGCAAAAGTCCAAAGAATGGCAATATATAGCAGAAGAGTTAAAGATACCCTAACCTAACCTAACCAAGCAAACATGATTAAACGTATCCTTACTCAACCAAACATGCCTAGACCACAGTTTGTGACCTCCACAGAGCCGAGCAGAACATGCTAGAGGAGAGTAGAGTGCAGAAATACGCCGAATGGCGGTGTATGGCACAATAGTCTAAGCTATCCTCTCCGAACCTCACCAGCTATATCATACCCAAACGTAACGTAACCCAACCTAACGTGCAGCGACCACTATTGCCGGCCTCGCCAGGGTCAGGCAGAGTATAAAGGAGCACTGCACAGCACAGGAATCGACCAAATAACTGTCTATGCCAAGAATGTCGGAGCTATCCGAACCTGACCCAAACACACGTTACCCAACCAAACGTAACATAACGCAACCGAACGTGCCGATACCATTATCGCTGGCCTCCCCTGGGCAAAGCGTAGCTTATTAGGGCACTACACAGCGCAGAAATCCGACTAGTAGCATCGTCTAGGGCAAAAGCCAAAGCCATCATAACCAAGCCTAGCCAAACCAAGCGAAACGAAACGTCACATAACTAAACCTGTCGTGCCGCGAACACAATTGCTGGCCACGTCAGAGCCGAGCAGAGTGGAGTAGAGCAATGTAGAGATCATAAACCCACCGAGTAGCAGTGTATGGCACAAGAATCAAAGTTATCCTATCCTGACAAAACAAAACGTAGCATAACCAAATGAAACCGTATCCAACCTAACGTGCCTAGACCACAGTTGCTGGCCTCCCCATCGCCAAGCAGAAGATATTAGGGGGGGGGGCGTAGAGCGCAAGAGCCGATATAATGGCAGTTTGAAGCAGAAAAGTCGAAGCTATCGCAACCTGACCGAAACTAGCCTAACCTAACCAAACATTGGCTAACGAAGCCAAACGTGCCGATACCACCATTGATGGCCTCCCAAGAGCCACGCAGAGCACACTACAGTATAGAGGAGCGCAGAAGTCCGCCGAACAGCTGTGTATAGCCCAATATTCATAGTTAGCCCCTCCTAACCAAACCAATCCTAACGCAACCAAACGCAACATAACTCAGCCTATCGTGACGCGGCCGCCAATGCTTGCTTCCTCAGGGCCAAGCAGAACATATTAGAGGAGCGCAGAGAGCAGAAATTCATAGAATCGCAGTGTATAGCAGAATAGTCGTAGCTCACCAACCTTAACCCAAACTAATGTAACCTTACGACACGTAGTCTAACCCAACCTAACGTGACTACTCCACTATTGCTGGCCACCGCAGGGCCGATCAGAGTAGAGTAGGGCTATGTGGAGCTCAGAAATACAACGAGTAGCAGCGAATGGCACAGGAGTCAATGTTGACCTACCCTTACAAAAGCAATCGCAACCAAATACAACCTAACGTGCCTAGACCACTATTGCTGGCCTCCCCATCACCAAGCATAACGTATTAGTGGAGAGTAGAGTGCAAAAGCCCATATAAGGGCTGTGTATAGCAGAAAAGTCGAAGCTATCGTAACCTGACCCACACTAACCAAACCATTTCAAACGAAACCTAACTCAAACTAACGTGCCGCAACCTCTATTGCCCGCTTCTCCAGAGTCGAGCAGAGTATAGTTGAGCAATTTTGGGCTCAGAAATCCACCGCATAGCAGCGTAAAGCAAAAAAGCCGTAGAGATAATTACCAAGCCTCAGTAACCTACTCTAGCGAAACATAACGTGACTCAACCAAACGAGCCGAGGCCGCTATCACTGGCCACCCCACAGACAAGCAGAGCATATTAGATCGCAGTAGGGCGCGGAAATCCACCGAGTAGCATTGAACGGCTCAAAAGTATAAGCTAACCTGTCCTAGAATAACCAAACTTGTCATCCGCAAACGTAGCAAGACCAAGCTATCACGCCGAGACCATTATTTCGGGCGTGTCCAGAGCCAAGCAGAAGATATTAGAGCGCAGTAGAGCGCAGATATCGGTGGATAGCAGTGTATGGCACAGTTGTCTAGGCTGTCACATCCTAACTACACCAAACGTAACATGACCTAACGTGGCATATCTGAACCTAACGCGCCGAAACAACAATTACTGGCCTCCCAAGAGCCAAGCAGAATTCACTACAGCACAGCAGAGCGCAGAAGTCCACCGCGTTGCAGTGTATAGCACAAAAGTCAAATATCTCCTGAAATAACCTGACCTAACAATACCCAACCAAACGTAGTGTACCATAACTTGACGAGGCCAATATTTCTGACCTCCCCAGATCCAGGCAGAGCACATTAGAGCGCACAAATTCACCGAGCAGTGGTGAAGAGCACAGAGGTCATGGTAGCCTACACTAACCCAGCCAAACGTAACACAACCAAGCGAAGCATAGCTCCCACTGATATGGCCAGACCAAAATTGCTGGCCTCCACAGAGACAAGCAGAATGCACTAGAGCTCGGTAGGGCGTAGCAACCACCGCATTGCAGTGAATATAGCTAAGGCCGTAGACATGCTGTCCAAACCTGACCCAACCTAACCTAACCGAACATAGTATAACTCAATATGACGCGCCGCGACCACTGCTCCTGTCCTCCATAGAGCCAAGCGGAATGCAGTAGAGCACAGTAGTCCACAGGAACCAGCCGAATAACAGTGCATAGGACGAAAGCCTACGCTATCCTTGCCAACCATAGCCTAACATGTCCTAACCAAACGTAATCTAACTCAACATATCGTGCCACGACCGATATTGATGGCCTTTGTAGAGACAGGGAGAGCATATTAGAGCACATTAGAGAGCAGCAATCCACCGAATAGCCGTGTATAGCGCAAAGTTCGAAGTAGTCTACCCGAAACTTATTAAACTGAGCACATACAAACGGAGCATAACCCAAACTATCATGACGGTACCGCTATTGCTGGCCTCCACAGAGACTAGCAGAATATACCAGAGCAAGGTATAGCTCAGAAATCCACCGTATTGCAATGAATAGCACAAAAGCGGCAGACACCCTAGCATAACTTGCCCTTACCTAACCTAACCGAACGTAGCGTATTCCAACACATCGTGCAGCGGCCACTGCGCCTTGCCTCCCTGTAGCCAAGCAGAACATGGTGGAGCGGAGTAGATCACAGAAATACACCGAATAACAGTGCATGGCACGGAAGTGAGAGCTATCCTATCCAAATTTAACATAACCGAACCTAACGGTACCTAACTTGACTCAAACTAACGTGCCGCGAACGCTATTGCGCGCCTTCCCTGAGTCGGGCAGAGTATTGTAGAGCAATGTAGTGCGCAGGAATCAGCTGGTTAGCAGTGTAAAACACAAAAATCAATGAAATATTAATCAAGCCTTCATAACCTACCCTAACGTATCGTAACGTAACTTTACCTAACGTGCCGAGACGACTATTTCTGGCCACCCCAGAGCCAAGCGGAGCATATCAGAAGGCAGTAGGGCGCAGAAATACACCGAGAAGCGTTGAATGGCACAAAAGTCTAAGCTACTCCGTCCTAACATAGCCAAGCTTATCATATACAAACGTTGCAGAACTAAACCTAACGCGCCGAGACCACTATTGCTAGCCTCCACAGAGGCAATCAGAAAATATTAGGGCTCAGTTGGGCGCAGAAATCGTTGGATAGCAGTGTGTAGCTCAAAAGTCTAAACAATCACATCCTAATCTCGCCATACGTAACGTAACCGAACGCAGCATGGCCTAACATAACATGCCGAGACCACAACCGCTGACATTCTCAGGGCCATATCGAATATACCAGATAACAGCAGAGCGCAGTAATCCAACGCATTTCAGTTTATAGCACAGAAGTCAAGCATACCCAGACACAACTTGGGCTAACCTAACCTACCCAAACGAAGTGTAACACAACACAATATAACGAGAGCAATATTTCTGGCCTACCTGAGACAAGGTGAGCATAATGGAGAGCATTAGAGAGCAGAAGACCTCTGAATAACAGTAAATATCACGAAAGACACAGTTGCCCATCGTAACCTAGACAAATGTAACACATCCAGACGTAGCCTAACCCAACCCAACATGACGAGGCCACAACTGCTGCCCTCCACAGAGACAAGCAGAATCTACTAGAGCACAGTAGAGCGCAGGAGTCCAACGCACTGCAGTGAATAGCACAAAAGCCGAAGGTATCCTTACGTAACCTGACGGAACCTAACCCATCCTAGCGTAGTATAGCTCAATGCAACGTGCCGCGACCACTGCTCCTGGCCTCCACAGATCCATGCAGAATGCAGTAGAGCAGCGCAGATCAGAGAAATACGCTGAAAAACAGTTTACAGCACGTAAGAAGGATCTACAGTAACCGAACGAAGCCCAACCTGGCCAAACCAATCATAACATAACTCAAACTAAAGTTCCGCGGCCGCTATTTCTCGCCTCCAAAGATTCGAGCAGAGTATAGTAGAGCACAGAAGATCACAGGAATCCAACTGACAACAGCGTGTAGCACGAAAGTCAATGCTAGTCTATGCAAACGTAACGTAACATAACCTAACCAAGCGTAACCTAACTCAGTCTGACGTGCCAGGGCCACTATTGCTCGTCTCCCGCGGGTCGAGCAGAGTATAGTAGGGCATTGTAGAGAGCATAAATCCACCAGATAGCAGTGTACAGCACAATACTCGAAGAAACGCTCACCGATCCTCCCGAACCTAACATAACGATGCGTAACCTAACTCAACCTAACTCAACCTAACGTACAGAGACCACTATTACTGGCCTCAACGGCGCCAAGCTAAACATATAAGAGCACATTATAGCGCAGAAATCCAACGAATACAAGTGAAAAGCACAAAAGCCAAAGTTACCTATCGTAACCTTGACAAACGTAACCTAACACATACTAACGCGCCGCGTCCGCTATTGCCCGCCTTCGCGGACTCGTGCAGAGCATGGTAGAGCAGCGTAGAGCGCAAAAATCCACCGAACAGCGGTGTACAGCACAAAAGACGAAAGGGCCTATCTTAACCTAGCGAAACGTAACAAAGCCAAACGTATCATAGACAAACGTAACCTATCTCACAATAAAAAGGCGAGACCACCTTTGCTGGCCACCACAAAGACAAGCGTAACCCTCTAGAACACAGTAGTGCGCAGAAACCCACCGCATTCCAGCGAAAAGCGCAAAGGTCGAAGATGCCCTAACCTAACCTGACCAAACCTAACCTGACCAAACCTATCCTAACCAAACTTAACCTGGCCCAACGTAACGTGCAAAGGACACCATCGCTGACCTCCACATAGCAGAGCATACTGCAGAGCGCAGAATTCCGCGTATAGCAGTGCACAGCATAAAAGTCGAAGCTATCGTAGAATAATATGTCTAATCTTGCCCAAACCAAACGTAACATAACTCAAACTTACGTACCCCGCCCGCAATTGCTGGTCTCCCCAGAGTCGGGGAGAGCTTACTAGAGGACAATAGGGCGCAGAAGTCCATAGAGTCGCAGTGCAAAGCACAAAACGCATATCCATCCAGACCTAACCCGAACTAGCATAACCTAACCGAACGTAGAATACCTCAATATATCTTGCCGCGGCTATTATTGCTGGCCTCCCTAGGGCGAAGCAGAAGGCAGTAGAGCTTCGACGTGCGCAGAAATCCGCCGAACATCAGCGTTTAACACGAATGTCATGGCTACAATTACCGTACTTAACCTATCCCAAACTTGCCAAACGCAGCCTTACTCAACCTAACGTGCCGATACCGATATTGCTGGCATTCCCGTGGCAAAGGAGAAAATACTTGTGCAGGGCAGAGCACAAAAATCCACCTCACTGAAGTGTATAGCACAAAAGTCAAACGTAGTCAGACCTAACTTGACCTAACCTAACATATCCAAACGTAGTGTAGGAAAACAGAACGTGACGAGACTGATATTGCTGGTATATCCAACGCCAAGCAGTGCATATCAGAGCACATTAGAGCGCAAGAATCCACCGAATAGCGGTGTATATCACAAAAGACGAAGTAGCCTATCCTAACTTAACCGAACGTAACAAGAGCAAACGTAGCCAAACCCAAACCAACGTGCCGACATCACTTCTGCTGGCATCCCCAGAGCCAAGTAGAATATGCTATAGCACAATATAGCGTAGAAATCCACCGCATTGTAGTGAATAGCAGAAGAGCCGTAGATACCCTGACCCTACCTGCCCTAATCAAACCCAACCAAACGCAGCATAATCCAACATGACGTGCCGCGACCACTGCTCCTGGTATCGCCGGAGCAAAGCAGAGTGTGGTAGAGGAGAGTAGATCACAGGATTCCGCCGAAGAGCAGTGCAAACGCAAAAGTCAATGTAGCATATTCAAACTTAGACAAACGTGACATAACCGTACATAGCCAAACAAAACCTACCGCGCCGAGACCACTACCGCTTGCATGCCCAGTGCCGTGCCGATTATACTAGAGCGCAGTGGAGCATAGTAATCCACCGCATTGCAGTGTAGAGCACAAAAGTGGAAGATATATTAACCTAACTTGCTCTGTCCTAACTTAAGCAGAGGTACCCTGGCTCAAATTTGCATGCAGAGACTGCAATTGCTGGCCTCCCCAGAGGAAAGCGGAATGTAATGGAGCGCAGTAGAGCGCAGAATGCAACCAAATAGCAACTTATAGCGCTGGACTCAAGGATATCCAGCCTAACCTTAACGAACCCACCCTATGCGGAAGTAACGTGACACAACCTATCATGCCACGACCACTATTGCTGGCAGCCCCATAGACGAGCAGAGTATAGAAGAGCTATATAGTGCGCCGGAATCCACCGAAAAGCTAGGTATAGCTCAGAAGTGAATGTTATACTAACCTAACCTGCTCTATCCTGACTGAACCAATCGTACAATGGCTCAACATAACCTGCCGAGACTGCCTTTGCTGGCCTCGCCAGAGCAAACCACGGCATACTAGAGCAACCTGTAGCGCAGGAATCCACCGAAAAGCAATGTATAGCACAAAAGTGAAAACAACCCTAACGGGTGAAAACAACCTAACGAAACCGAGCCACACTTAAAGTAACCAAACGTAGCCTAACCCAACCTGCCATGCAGGTACCACTATTACTGGCATCCCCAGAGCCAAGCAGGACATATTAGAGCAATGCAGAGCGCAGAATTCGGTGGATATCAGTGTATAGCACAGAGGACTAGGCTATTATGTGCTAACAAACCCAAACGTTTCATAAGCAAACGTAGGCTAACAAAGCCTAACGCGCCGGGACCACAATTACTGGCCTCCCCAGAGCCAAGTAGGACAAGTCAGTGCACTGCAGAGCGCAGAATTCTGAGGATAACAATATATAGCACAGAAGTCAATGCTATCTCCGCATAACCTAGCCAATCGTGTCATAGCCGCACGTAACCTAACAAGACTTAACGTTGCGTGACCCCTATTGCTTGCCTCCCCACAGCGAAGCAGAAAATATTAGGGGAGAGGAGAGCGCAGAAATCCACAGAATCGCAGCATATAGCGCAATATTCAAAGCTGCCCTATCCTAACGATACCAAACGTACCATGGCCGAACGTAGCCTAACAGAATATAACCAGCCGAGACCACCATTGCTGGCCTACTCAGAGCCAAGCAAAGTATACTACAGCACTGTGGAGCGCAAAAATCCACCGCACTGCAGTCCATATGACCAAAGTCAAATACACCTTGGCCAAACGTAACCTAGCATAACCTTGCCTAACGTAACATAACACAAGCAAACGTGTCGCAGCCACTAATGCTAGCGTTCGCAGGGACAATCTGAATATGGCGGAGCACAGTATAGCGAAGGAGTCCAGAGAAGGCAGTGTTTTGCCGAATAGCCGAAGCTACCCTGGGCAAAGCATAGCACACCAACCACATTCAAACGTGGCTTATCCCAACGTAACGAACCCAGGCGACTATTCCTGGCCTCCCCAGTGGCAGGCAGAATATACTAGACCGTAGTAAACCGCAGAAGTCCACCGCACTGAAGTGCACAGCACAAAAGTCAAAGATATCCTAACCTAACTTGACAAAATCTAACCCAACCAAACGTAGCCTAACTCAATCTAACGTGCCCAGACCACGATTGCTGGCTCTCCCAGTGGCAGGCTGAAGTTATTAGAGAACAGCGGATCGCAGGATCCCAACGAATTGCAGTGACTAGCACAAAGGTCAAAGCTATCCTAACCTAATCGAAACAAACGTAACAAAATCGAACGTTACATAAATCAACCTATCGTGCCGAGACCTCAATTGCAAGTCTCCGCAGAGCCAAATGGAACATACTGGAGCAGAGTAGAGCGCAGAAATCCACCTCATTGCAGTCTGTATCACACAAGTCGAAGGTACCTTGGCCAAACATAATCTAGCCTATGCTAACATGACGTGCCGCTAACGTTACTGGAGACCCGTCGTCACCAGGGACAAGCAGAATAAGATAGAGTACAGTAGCGCGCAGAGGCCCATAGAATATCTGAGTTCAGCACAAGGGTCAAAGCTATCCTGGCCAAACCTAAGCTAACCTAAGCTAACCGAACGCAATCTATCCGAAAACTGCCGTGCCGCGACAAGCACTGCTGGCATCCACAGTGCCAGGCAGAGGGTAATAGAGTAGAGTGGTGCACAGAAATCAATAGGAGCGCAGCGTATTGCAGAAGAGTCGAAGCTACCCTCACCTGACCGAAGCTAACCTAACCTATCAAAACCTAACATCTCACAAACTTACGTGCCTAGACGACCGTCGCTGGCCTCCCCAGAGGCGAGCAGATAATACTGGAGCACAACAGGGCGCAGAAATCCACCGCAATGCGTTCCATATCACAAAAGTCGAAGATAACATGGCCAAACATAACCAAACATATCCTAACCTATCATGCCGCGACCACTATTGCTGGCGTCCCTAAGGACAAGCAGAATATGATAGAGCACAGAAGAGCGCAGAATCCCACAAAAAGCTGAATTGAGCACAAGAGTCAAAGCTACCCTAGCCTAACACAAGCTGAACTAACCTAACCAAACCTAATCTATATCCTACTAACTTGCCGCGACCAGCATTGTCCTCCACAGTGCCAAGGAGATCATAATGGAGTAGAGTAGTGCGCAGAAATAAGTAGGAACGCAGCGTATTGCAGAAAAGCGGAAGCTACCATCACCTAGCCAAAGCATACCTACCCAAACGAAACGTAACCTCTCCCAAACTTACGAGCCGAGACCACGGTTACTGGCCTCTCCAGAGGCAAGCAGAGCCTTCTACAGCAGAGTAGAGCGTAGAATTCCATCGAATAGCACTGTATATCACCAAAGCCAAAGCTATGCTCTCATAACCTAAACAAACGTAACCTAACCAAACCTAACGTGCGAAGACCACTATATCTGGCCCGCTCAGAACCAAACAGAGAATGCTAGAGCACAGAAGAGCGCAGAAAACAACCGAGCAGTAGTGTACAGCAGAAAAGTTAAATCCAACCCGCTCTAACCTAACAAAGCTGTAACGTGACTAAACGTAACGTAACTCACACTAACCTGCCGAGATCAATATTGCTGGCCTCCCCAGAGTCAAGCAGTATATACTGGAGCATAGTAGAGAGGAGAAAGCCACCAAACCGCAGCGTATAGCACAAAAGTCGGAGATACCCTAACTTAACCTGACGCAACTTAACCTAACCAAACATAGCCTAGCTTAACCTAAAGAGAGCAGACCAAAATTCCTGGCGCCTCAGAGCAATGCAGTGCATGCTAGAGCAAAGTGGAGCGCAGAAATCCACCGGGGCAGCAGTGTATATCACAAAAGTCAAGGCTATAGTAGCTAAACCTATCCAGACCTAACATAACTAAACGAAACATAACACAAACTGTCGTGCCACGAACAATATTGCTGTACACACGAGTACCACGCAGAACACATGACACGACACTAGAGCGCAGAAATCAATAGAATCGATGCGTATAACGGAAAGGACGAAGCTACAGAAACCAAACCATTCCAAACATAACCTGACCTAACGTCGCCTATCTCCTGTTATCTTGGCGACACATTCATTACTGGCGTCCCCAGAGCCAAAAAGAACATACTAGAGCACTGTAGAGCGCAGAAGTCCACCGCATTACGGTGTACAGAACCGAAGTCGAAGAAATACGAACATAACCCAAAGGAACCGAACCTAACCTTACGTTCCCTAATCCGACTTAACGTGCCGCTGCCGCCATTTCACGCCTAGCCAGATCAAGGCAGAGCGTATTAATTAGGGGTAATGGGCAGTAATTCAACGAATAGCCGCTTACGGCGCAAAAGTCAAAGATATCCTCGACTAACCTAACCAAATATAACATAACCAAACGTAACCGAACCCAACCTAACGTGCCTAGACCACTTTTGCTGACCTCCGTAGAGCCAATCTGAGTAAAGGAGGGCACAGTAGAGCGCAGAAATCCGCCGCATTGAAGTGTAATGCACAAAAGTCGAAGATAACCTATCCTAACAAGGCCTAATCTAACGTAT
The DNA here is from genome assembly GCF_001483705.2 of Eufriesea mexicana. Lineage (NCBI taxonomy): Eukaryota > Metazoa > Arthropoda > Insecta > Hymenoptera > Apidae > Eufriesea > Eufriesea mexicana. The sequence continues at coordinate 384,938 of NW_016914938.1, forward strand.
CGAAACGTAGCATACCTCAACATAATGTGCCGATACGACTATTGCAGTCTTTCCCAGAGCCGATCTGATCACATTACAGCAACGTAGAGTGCAGAAATCCGACGAATGGCAGTGTAGAGCACAAAAGTCGAAGCTGTATTAGCCTAACATAACCAAACATAGAACAACCAAACGTAACGTAACTCCACCTAACAGACCTACACCACTACTGCTAATATCCCCAGAGTAAAGCAGAATACAGTATAGCACAGTAGATCACAGGAATCCGCGGCGTTGCAGAGTAAACCACAAAAGTGGAGATAACTATACCTAACTCGACCTAATCTAAACCACCCAAACGTAGCGTAGCCCAGCGTAAAATGCCGAGACAGCTATTGCAGCCATTCCCAGAGCCAAGCAGGGCATATTAGAGCACAGTATAGTGCAGAAGCCCACCGAAAGCTGGTATAAAGCGCAAAAGTCAAGTATATAATCTCCGACCGTAACCAAACGTTACATAACCAAACGTAGCGTAAGTCAAACTATCGTGCCGGGACCACTATTACTGGCCTCCCCAGAGTCGAGCAAAGTATAGTAGAGCAATGTATGCGGCAGAAACCCACAGAAAAGCAGTGTAGAGAACAGAAGTAAAATTTATAGTTACGGAGCCTGACCTAACCTAATATAACCGAACGTACATTAACGCAACGTAACGTGCCGAAACCACTACTGCTGGCCCTGCTGGAGCCATGCAGAGCGCACTAAAGCACAGTGGAGTGCATGTATCCGTCGAGCAGCAGTGTGTAGCCAAAATTCAAAGCTAGACCCACCTAACCTAACCCACCATGAACTAACCGAACGTAGCCTAACTCAACCTATCGAATCACGACCACAATCGCTGGCCACCGCAGAGTCGAGCAAAGTTTAGTAGAGCAGCGGAGAACGCAAAAATCCGCCGAATATCAGTGTACAGCACAAAAGTCAAAGCTATTCTGTCCCAACGTATCCAAACCAAATATGGTCAAACGTGTCCTAACATAAGCTAACGTGCCGCGAACACTATTGCTAGAAACCCTAGAGCCAATTAGAACATGCTAGAGCACAGTAGAGCGCAGAGAGCCTCAAAATAGCGGCGTATAGCACAAAAGCCAGACGTATTCTAACATATCCTGACACAACATAGCCATAACAAACGTGGAGTAACTAAATCTAACGAGCCGACACCACCATTTCTGGCCCCCAGTGACAAGCAGGGCAAACTAGAGCACAGTAGAGCGCAGAAATCCAACGAAGTGTGGCTTATACCTCAAAAGTCACGGCCACGATAACCAAACGTAACGCAACTTAGCGTAAGCAAACGAAATATTGCTCAGCCGACTCTGTCGCGAGCAATATTGCTGGCCACCGCTGAGTCGAGCAGATTACGGTAGAGTGATGTAGGTAACAGACATCCATGCAAAAGCAGTTTATAGCGCAAATGTTGAATTTATCCTGTCCAAACTAATCCAAACGTAACATAGCCAAGCGCAACATAACCCTACCAGACGTGCCTAGACCGCCATTGCTAGCGTCCCCTTTACCAAGCGGAACATACAGGAATAGTGTAGAGCGCAGAAATCCAACGAATAGCAGTGACTACCTCGAAAGACGAAGCTATGCAAACCTAACCCAAAATAACATGACCTAACCAAACGTAGCCTAACTAAGCCTTACGTGCAGAAACCACCATTGGAGACCACCGCGAAGCCAATCAGAATATACCAGAGCAAAGTAGAGCGCAGAAATCCGCCGCATTGGAGTGTAAGGCACAAAAGTCTATGCATGCTCCCCTGACTTAACCTATCTTAACATACCCAAGCGCAGCAAACGCAACCATACGTGCAGCGACAACGATAATAGCTGTCCTTGCCAAGAAAGTCATAGCTACCCAAACCAAACCCAATCAAACGTAACCTAACCAAACGTAACCTAACCCTGCCTATCCTGCCGAGACCACTACTGCTGGCCCACCTCCCAGAGCCAAGCAGATCACCTTATAGCACGGTAGAGTGCAGAGATCCACCGAACAGCTATGTATAGCAGAAAAGTCAGATCTATCCTGTCCAAACATAACCATCCGTAACACAACCGAGCGTAACATAACTCAACGTTACGTGCCGAGACCACTATTTCTGGCCGACGAAGAGATATGCAGACTATATAAGAAAACAGTAGAGCGTAGAAATTGGCAGCATTGCAGTGAATAGCGCGAAGGCAAAGGATAACATGTCCATACCTAACCTAACGTAACCTAACCAAACGTAGCCAAACTCAACGTTACGCGCCGATACCACTATTGCTGTCCCTCCCAGAGCCGAGCGGAACATATGAGAGCACAGTAGGGTGCAGAAATCAGCCGAACAGCAGTGTATAGCACAAAAGTCAAAGCAACCACCTCCTAACCTAACCTAACCTAACCTAACCAACCGTAGCCTAACTCAACATAACCTGCCGATACCGCAATGGCTGCCTTTCCCAGAGCCAACCTGGCCACATTAGAGCAACGTAGAGTGCAGAAACCCGCAGAATGTCAGTGTAGGGCACAAAAGACAAAGCTATACTCTCCTAACCTGACCAATTGTAACATGCACAAACGTAAACTAACTCAATATAACGTGCAGTGAAATCTACTGCTGGCATCCCCAGAGCCGAGCAGTGTATAGTAGAGCAGAGTAGAGCGCAGGCAGGCACCAAATGGCAGCGTATAGCACAAGATTATAGTATGCCCTAACCTAACCCAGCTTAACTGAACCTAACCATACGTGGACTAACAAAACCTGACGAGTCGAGACAACTTCCTCTGGCCATCCCAGTGCCAAGCAGAGCATACTAGAGCAGAGTATAGCATCGAAATCTAACGAATAGCAGTGTATAGCACAGAAGTCGAAGGCATCGTATTGAAACATAACCCAACCTAGCCTAACCAAACGTAACATATCACAGGCTATCGTGTCGCTACCGCTCATCCTGGCCATTCCAGGGGCGAGTAGAGCGGAGTAGAGCAATGTAGAGCGTAGTAATCCAACGAATAGCAGTGTATAGAGCAAAAGTCTGAAATACAATATCCTAACCTAACCAAACGTAACATAACAAAGCGCAGCATAATCCAACCAGACGTGACTAGACCGCCATTGCTGGACCCCCTAGTTCCAAGCGGAACATACAGGAACAGAGTAGAGCGCAGGGATTCAACCAATAGCAGCTTATACCGCGAATGTCGAAGCTATGCAAACCTTACCCAAAATAACGTAACCTAACCAAACGTAGCCGAAATAAACCTTACGTTCCGAGAAAACCATTGCTGACCACCGCGGAGCCAACCAGAATAAACCAGAGCAAATTAGTGAGCAGAAATCGGCCGCATTGAAGTGTAAAGCACAAAAGTCAAGGCATCCTCTCCTAACTTATTCAATCTTAACATACCCAAGCTTACCAAACTCAACCAAACCTGCAGCGACAACTATAATAAATGTCCTAATCAAGAAAGTCAATGCTACCAAACCTTACCCAATGAAACGTAACATAATCAACCGCAATCTAACCCTGCCGAAATTGTCGAGACCACTATTGCTGCCCCCCCCCCCCGAACCAAGGAGATAACCTTATAGCACGGTAGGGCGCAGAGATCCACCGAACAGCAGTGTATAGCAGAAAAGCCAGATCTTTTCTGTCCAAACCTAACCAACCGTAACACAGCCAAGCGTAACATAACTCAACGTAACGTGTCGCGACCTGTACTGCAGGCGGACCAAGAGACAAGCGGAACATGATAGAGCACAGTACAGCGCAGACGTCCATATACTATCAGTGCTGAATGCAAAAGTCATCGCTAACCTAACCTAACACAACCTAAGCTAACCATACCAAAGGTAGCCTAACTTAACCTAACGTGCCCCGACCAGTATTGCTGGCCTCCTCAGAGTCATGCAGAGCATACAACTGGAGGGTAGAGCGCAGAAATGCCTAGAATCAAAGTATACAGCTGAAAAGTCGAACCTATCCAAACCCAACCAAAGCTAAGGTAACATAATGAAACGTACCCTGCCACAGACTAATGTGCCGGTACCACTATTACTGGCTTCCCCAGAGGCAATCAGAGCATACCAGTGGAGAGTAGAATGCAGAAATCCGATGAATCGCAGTGTATACCCGAAAAGTCTGTGTTACGCAAACCTAACACGAACAAACATAACATAACCAAACATAGCCTAACTCATAGTAACGTGACGAAACCGCTATTCCCGCCCCCCCCCCAGAGGCAACTAGGACATACTAGTGCACAGCAGAGCGCAGAAGTCCTATGAATAACAGTGCACAACACAAAGGGTAGAGCCATCCTAACCAAATTTAGCATAACCCAGCACAACCGTCGTAACATGACTAAACATAACGTGCCGAGACCACACTTGCTGGCCTTTCCTGAGCCAGACTGAAGATATTAGAGCCCTGTAGGGCGCAGAAGTCCACCTAATAGCAGACTATAGCACTGAAGTCGAACTACCCCCTTCTAACCTAACCAGCCGTAACGTGTACAAACGAAGACGAACTCTTCCTAACGCGCCGCGACCACTATTGCTGGCCTCCCCGGAGCCATGCTAAAAACACTAGCAGAGAGTAGAATGCAGAAGTCCGTAGAATTGCAGTGTACATCAAAAGGTCGAAGATACCCATACCTAACGCGAACCAACAGAACATAACCGATCATAGCCTAACTGAACCTAGCGTGACATGGCGGCCAATACTGCCATCCGCAGAGTCAAGCAGGACATACCAGAGCACAGCAGAGCGCAGAATTCCTCCGAAAAGCAGTGCAAAGCACAAAAGGTTAAGCTGTCCTGACCAAACTCAGCATAGCCCAGCACAACCGGGCGAAACATGACTGAGCATAACGTGCCGAGACCACTATTGCTGGCCCTCCCAGTGCCTAGCAGAAAATGTCAGAGTAGTGTAGGGCCCAAAAATCCAGTTAACATCACGCTATAGCGATAAAGACAAACCTATCCGCTCCTAACATAACCAAACGTAACCTAACTCGAGCTAACGTGCCGAAACGACTATTGCGGGCATCCCCAGAGCCAGGCAGAACAGATTGGTGGAGAGTAGAGCGGAGTAATACATTGAATCGCAGAGTATATCAGATAATGCAAAACTAACCAACGAAACGCAAACCAACGGAACACAGCCAAGCATAGCCTAACCCAGCCTAACTTGCCGAGATCGCCGTTGCTGACCTACGCAGAGCCAACCAGGTCATACTAGAGAACTGTAAAGCGCAAACATCCACCGAAAAGCAGTGTACATCACTAAAGTTGAAGCTAACCTATCCAAACTTAGCCTAACCCAACCTATCCGAACGTAACATGGTACAACATGGCGTGACGAGGATACCGTCTATGGCCTTCCCAGAGCTAAGGTGAATACATTACAGCACTGTAGGGCGCTGTAACCCACCTACTAGCAGACTACAGCACCAAAGTCAAAGCAAGCCTCTCCTAGCCCAACCAACCGTAACATACGCGTACGTAACCGAACTCAACCTAACGCGACGAGACCACTACTGCTGGCCTCCACAGACTCAAACAGAACACAATAGTGGAGAGTAGAATGCAGAAATCCGTACAACTTGCAGTGTATATCGGAAAAGTCAAAGCCACTCAAACCTCACCCAAGCTAACAGGCCATAAACAATCATACCCTAACACAAGGTAACGTGCCGAGACCGCTATTGCTGCCCTTCCAAAGCCAAGCAGGACATGCTAGAGTACAGTAGGGCGCAGAGGTCCAGCAAATAGCAGTGCACAGCACAAAAGGCGAAGCTACCCTAACCAAACTTTTCATAACCCAGCCTAACCAAACGTAACTTGACGCAACGTAACGTGTAGAGACCACTATTGCTGTTCTTCCCAGAGGCAAGCAGAAAATGTTAGAGCACTGTAGGGTGCCGGAATCCACCTAATAGCAGGCTATAATACTAGAGTCAAACCTGCCCTCTCCTAACCAAACCAATCGTAACGTAATCAAACGTAACGTAACTCAATCTAACGTGCTGCGACCACAATTGCTGGCCTCCACAGAGCAAATCAGAGCACACTAGTGGAGAGCAGAACGCAGAAGTCCGTAGAATCGCAGTGCACATCTGAAAAGGCAAAGCTACGTATGCCTAACCCAAACCAACAGAGCACAGCCAAACATGGCCAACCCCAACCTAAAGTGAAGAATCCGCTTCTGCTCCCCCCCACCCTCAGGGGCCAAGCAGGACATATTAGAGCGCAGAAGAGCGCAGAAGTCCTCCGAATGGCAGGCACAGCACAAAGGGTAAAGCTATCCTAACCAAGCTTAGCATAAGGCAGCATAACCGAACGCAACCGCTATTGCTGCCCCCGCCTCCAGAGCCAAACAGGGCATACTAGAAGACAGGACAGCGCAGAAGTCTTCAGAATAGCTGTGCACAGCACAATAGTAAAAGATATCATGAACAAACATGTCCTAACCAAACATATCCGAACATAACATGACACAACATGATGTGCCGAGACATCTATTGCTGGCTCTCCCAGAAGCAAGTTGAAAGATTTAGAGCACTGTAGGGCGCCGAAATCCACCTAAGAGCAGACTATAGCACTAAAGTCAATACTATCCTCTACTAACCTAACCAACCGTAATATGACATAACGTAACATAACACAAACATACGTGCCGCGACAATTACTGCTGGCATGCACATAGCAAAGCAGAGCACACTAGTTGACAGTAGGGCGCAGAAATCCATGGAATCGCATTGCACATCAGAAACGTCAAAGCTACCCATGCATAACCCAAACCAACTTGACATAAACAAGCGTAGCCTGACTCAAGCTAACGTGCCGAGAATGCTATCGCTGCACTCTCCAGAGACAAGCAGGACATACTAGAGCACAGTGGAGCGGAGACATCCACCGAATAGCGGTGTACAGCAAAAGAAAGACAAAACTATGCTAACAAAACGCAGCCTATCCCAACCTAAACGAAGGTAAACCCACGCATCACAACTTGCCGAGACCACCCTTTCTGGCCTTGCCTGAGCCAAACTGAAAATATTAGAGCACTGTAGAGCGCAGAAATCCACCTAATAGCAGAGTACGGTTCTAAAGACGAAGCCATCCCCTCCTAGCCTAACCAGACATAACCTAGTCAAACGTAACCTAGCTCAACCTAACGTGCCGCGACGACTATTGCTGGACTCCACAGAGCCATACAGAACACATTATTAGAGAGTAGATCGCAGAGATCCATATAATCGCAGTGTACATCAGAAAAGTCAGAGCAACACAGACCTTACCGAAACCAACAGAACATAACCAAACATAGACTAACTCAACTTACCACGTCGATACCGCTTTTGCTACCCTTCGTAGAGCCAAGCAGGACATACTAGAGGACGGTAGAACGCAGAAACCTACGGAATAGTGGTGTAAAGCACATAAGGTGAAGCTACCCTGTACAAACTTAGCCTGACCCAACCTAACCGAACGTAATCTGACTGAACATAGCGTGCCGCGACCACTATTGCTGGCCTCCCCAGAGCCAGGTAGAACACAATAGTGAAGAGTGGAGAGAAGAAATCCATATAATCGCAGGGTATATCAGAAAAGTCGAAGCTACCCAAACCTAACCCAAAGCCAAGAGAACATAACAAAACATAGCATAGCACAACCTAACGTGTCGACACCGCTATTGCTGCCCCCCCCCTCCCAACCAGTGCCAAATAGGACATACCAGGGCACAGTAGAGCGCAGAGGTCCACCGAGTAGCAGTGCACAGCTCAAAAGGCGAAGCTACCCTAACCAAGTTTATCATAACCCAGCCTAACCAAACATAACTTGACTCAACGTAACGAGCAGAGACCACTGTTGCTGTCCTTCCCAGAAACAAGCTGGAAATATTAGATTACTCTAGGGCGCAGAGATCAACCTAATAATGGACAGTAGCACAAAGTCGAAACTACCCTCTCCTAACCTAACAAAACGTAACAAAGCCAAATGGAGAATAAATCAGCCTAATGTACCTACGCCGCTACTGTTGCCCTACCCAGGCCAAGCAGGACATACTGGAGCGCAGTAGTGCGCTGAAATCCACCGATAAGCAGTGTACAGCACAATAGCTAAAGCTATCCGGACCAAACTTTGCCTAAAGAATCCTAACCGAACGAAACCTAATTCAACATTACGCGCCGAGACCACTATTGCTGGCCTTCCCAGAGCCATGCTGAAAATATTAAAGTACTGTAGGCAGCAGAAATCCACCTAACACCAGACTATAGCACTAAAGTCGATGCTATCATCTCCCAACCCAGCCATCCGTAATACAGCCGAACGTAACATGCCTCATCCTAACGTGATGCGAGCACCCCTGCCGGCCTCCCCAGAGGCAAGCAGAGCACATCAGTATAGAGTAGAACGCAGAAATCCATAGGATCGCAGTGTATATCAGAAGAGTCAAATCTAATCAAACCAAACCCAAACCAGCAGAACATAGCCAAACACAGCGTAACTCATCCTAACGTGCCACGACTGCCGTTGCTGCTATCACCAGAGCCAAGCAGGACTAACTAGAGCACAGTAGAACGCTGAAATCCGCCGAATAGCAGTGTACAACTCAAAAGTTAAAGCTACCATAACCAAACTTAGCCTACACCCACCTAACCGAGCGTAACCTGGCACTACACAACGTGCCGAGAACACCACTGCTGGCATTCTCATGTACAAGCCGAAAGCATTAGAGCGCTGCAGGTCGCAGAAATCCACCAAGTTGCAGACTGTAGCACTAAGGACAAAGCTACATCTCGTAGCCCTACCAATCTTAACATAGCCCAACGTAAACGTACACAACCTATCTTGCAGCGACCACAATTGCTGGCCTCCCCAGAGCCAAGCAGAACATATCAGTAGAGCGTAGAACTCTGAAATACATAGAATCGAAGTGTTTATCAGAAAAGTCAAGGCTGCTGAAACCTAACCGGACAAAGCGGAACATAACCAAGCACAGCATAACTCAACCTAACGCGCCGAGATCGCTATTTCTTCCCTTCCCAAATCCCAGCTGAACGTACTAGGGCACAGTGAGGCGCAGAGCTCCACTGAATGGCAGTGCACAACACAAAAGTTAAATATATCGTAACCAAGCATAGCCTAGCACATCCAACCCGAGCTTAACCTAACATAACATAACGTGCAGAGGCCACTATTGCTGTCCTACCCAGAGCCATGCTAAAGACATTTGAGCACTGTAGGGCGCAGAAATCCGCCTAATACTGGACTGTGGAACTAAAGTCAAAGATATTCTCTCCAAACCTAGCCGATCGCATCATAACCGAACGTAACATAACTCAACCTAACGTGCCGCGATAATTATTACTGGCCTCAACGGAGACAAGCAAAATACGATAGTGGAGAGTCTAGCGCAGAAATCCATAGAATCGCAGTGCATATCAGAAAAGTCACAGCCACCCAAACCTAACCCAAACCAACAGAACATAGCCAAACATAGCCTAGATCACACTAAAGTGCCGACTCCGCTATTGCTGCACCACCCACATCCAAGCAGGACATACTAGAGCACAGAGGAGCGCAGAAGGCCATCGAATAGCAGTGTGCAGCTCAAAAGTTAATGCTACTCTGACCAAACTTTGCCTGACCCAGGCTAACCGAACGTAACCTGACAGAACATAACGTGCCGAGACCCCACTTGTTGGCCGTCCCACAGCCAAGCAGAAAATATTAAAGCCCTGTAGGTCCAATATCCACCTGATGGCAGACAGAAGCTCCCATGCAATAGGTGTCCCCTCCTAACCTATTCAAACGTGACCTAACTAAACCGAACGTGCCGCGACCGCTATTATTGGCCTCCAAGGAGTCAAGCGGATCACGTTGTTTCAGAGTGGACCGCAGATATCCATATAATAGCAGTGTATATCAGGAATGTCAAATTTACCCAAGCCTGACCCAAACCAACGGGACGCGAACAAACATAGCCTGACGCCACTTAAGTTGTCGAGAAGGCTATTTTTGTCCACCCCAGGTCCAGCCAGGGCACGCTAGAGCACAGTAGAGCGCAGAAGTCCACCGAGCGGCAGTGTACAGCACAAAAGCTAAAGCCATTGTGACAAAACTTAGCCTGACGCAACCCATCCGAACATAGCATGTGTCAACGTAACGTGCAGAGGCTAATATTGACGGCATTCCCAGGCCCAAACTCAAAATATTAAACCACTGTAGGGAGCAGACTATAGCACTAAAGTCAAAGCTATCCCCTCCTTACCTAACCATTCGTAACATAACCGAACGTAACCTAACGCTACCTAAGCTGCCGCAACCACTACCGCTGGCCTCCCAAGGGCCAAGCAGAACACATTAGTGGAGAGTAGAAAGCAGAAATCCATTGAATCGCAGTGTATGTCAGAAGAGTCGTAGCTACACGACCCTATCCCATACCAACAGACCATAGCCAGGCATCGCCTGACTTAGCCTGACGTGCCCAGGTCGCTATTGCTGCCCTCCCCAGAGCCAAGCAGGACATACTAAAGCACAGTTGATCGCAGGAACGCACAGTATAGCAGTGTACAGCACAAAGGTAGAACCCATCCTAACTAAACTCTGCCTAACCCAAATTAACCGAACGTAACCTGATCCAACACAGCGTGTCGAGGCCGCTATTGTTGGCCGCCCCAGAACAAAGCTGAAAGTGCTAGAAAACTGTAGGGCGCAGAAATCCACCCAATAGCAGACTGTAGCACTAAAGTTAGAGCTATGCTCTCCCATCATAACCAATTGTGCCATATCCAAACGCAACATAATACAAGCTAACCAGCCGCGACCACTATTGCTGGCCACCCCAGATCCGAGCAGAGCACATTAGTGGAGAGTAGAAAGCAGAAATCTATGGAATCGCTGTGTACATCAGAAAAGTCAATGCTACCCACATATAACCCAAACAAACGAAACATAACCATATATAGCCTGACCAAATCTAGCGTTCTGAAGCAGCTGTTGTTTCCCTCTCCAAAGCCAAGCAAGACATACCAGAGAAAAGTACAGCGCAGAAGTTCACAGAGAAGCAGGGTATAGCAGAAAAGCCAAAACCATCCTAGTGAGAACAAACAAAACCTGACATAGCTAATTGTATCGAGACTCAACCTATTGTGCCGTGACCGCCAATCCTGCCCCCCCCCCCCAAAATAGGGTATACGTGTAGGGTATACGTGTAGGTCCATATCAAACGTAGCCTCACTAAAACTAGCGAGCCGAGACCGCTATTACTTGGCTCCCCATAGCCAAGCAGAGTGTACGGGAACACAGTAGATCGCAGATAGCCACCAAATAGCAGTGTACAGTACAGGAGCCAAGGGTATCCCATCCTAACCATGCACAACCTATCCTAACCGAATATTGAGTAACTAAGCCTAAATAGACGATACCCCTATTGCTGGTATCGCCAGGGCCGAGCAGAGCGTAGTAGAGCCACGGAGAGCGTAGAAACCCTACGAATAGTACTGTGTAGCACTGAAGTCAAAGCTATCCTTTTTTTTTCACGTGTGGGAAATCTTCCAAAGATACCTGGCCCCTTAGGGGAGGGGGTGGGGTTTT
>NW_016914938.1:396727-397200 GCF_001483705.2 Eufriesea mexicana
CCTTTACAGGCATACACACACACACTCACACGCACACAACACGCATACCACCGCACCGCAAAGCACGCATACCCTGCGGACGCCGCGCGACCATCACGCGACGCCGCGCGCCCAGACCACGGTCGCTCGAACTGACGGGCCCCCACACGCCAGCTCATGGTCACCCTGACCTAGGTTACAACGGGAGAGAAAGTCGGTCTCCCCGGCCGTAGGTACATGGTCGCTCGCGAAGGCGGACGTCTAACGCGTTAACACATCCGGCAGTGCGCGCGCCGCCCTCCGGCGCCGCGCTTACAGCCTCGCCGCCCTGCGCGCGAGGAGCAGGCGCTACGCTCGCTGGCTCTCGCCGCGGCCTCCTTCTGTAGCATAACCGCCTCGCAGAAGCAGGCCACCGCAAGTCACGCACCTAAGCCCTCCGTCATCCGCGCCACGACGACTGAGAGGGAAAAGTCCCTACCGACCACGCGCCACAG